>NC_085141.1:297493236-297543469 GCF_024139115.2 Armigeres subalbatus
ATTAAGAGCAGCAAGAGAGCGTGCTTCGACAACCTGTGCGAGGGTCGTGATGGGCAAGACCAAAGAGGGCTCTTCACCCCCCGAAAGGTCACCGGACCGGTTGGTGAGGATTATCAGTACTTTTCCGTCCGAGCCAAGTCCCTGGCTCCTCCTGCGCTGCAAGGCGCTGGGAGTGTGGCGAAATGGTGGTCTGGTGACGAACGAAGAGTTACTCGCAGTGGCTAACACCCTTGCGATGAACAAAGCTCCAGGCCCCGATGGAGTTCCAAACAGTGCACTCAAGGCAGCGATCATAGCGAACCCGAACATGTTTAGGCTAGCTATGCAGAGATGCCTGGATGAGTGTAGTTTCCCTGAGAGATGAAAAAGGCAGAAGTTGGTACTGCTGCCGAAGAGGAAGCCTCCGGGCGACCATCGGCGTACAGACCAATTTACCTGATCGACACGACGGGTAAACTGCTCGAGAGGATCATCCTCAACAGGCTCACCCCGTACGCACACTGTATAAAAATGTGACAGCATATATGATGTAACAAAAAGGCTCCGTTCGATTCGACTCATTTTTCCATCACTTTTTAAAATTACAGGTCGTCATTACTATGAAGCTTGTATTCAATATTGCGTGCAAGAAAACGTTGAATGTAAAATTAGAGGCTATCGAATACAAAAATATGCGTTTAAATATTTCCATAGCGTGTAATTTTCAGAATTTTTAACTGTGCAGAGGGTACGGATGGCCTGTCGCGTAACCAGTTTGGTTTTCGGAAGGTTAAGTCCACGGTGGACGCTATCAACTCAGTGCTCAAGACTGCAAAGGTAGCGATCCAACGGAAAAGGAGGAATTCGATACGTGCGTTGGACACCGAAGTGAAGAACGCATTCAATAGCGCAAGCCGGATGCCATCGCGCTCTCATTACACCGGCTTAGCCTGCCGGTGGGACTATGCCTGATCTTGAAAGCATTTCCAGAACCGTGTGTTGCTATACGAGACCGATGCCGGTCAGAAAAGTGTTCCCATTACCGCAGGAGTCCCGCAAGGGTCAATCGGACCCGGTACTATGGAACCTGATGTATGGCGGGTTTGAAGCTAAAGTTCCTCCCTGGTGGAAGATCGTCGGCTTTTGACGATGTAATCCTAGAGGTCTACGGAGTCAATCCCCGAAGTAGAACTAACCGCAGAACACGCGATCAGCACTGGTGGATCGATGAGCGAGTGGCTTGAGCTCGCTCAAATAAGACGGAGGTGGTTGTTGTCAGTAACTCAAGTCAGCACACATGCAGTTGTTCACGTGGAGACGTCGCGATCTCTTCAAAGTGGAGTCTGAAGATTCTTGGGTCATCATAGACGAAAGCTTACCTTCGGTAGCATGTCGAATATGCGTGCAAGAAGGTTCGACTGGGGTGGCATTATCGAGGATGATGTCCAACAGCTCCAAGGGTGCGCCACTAGACGTAGGCTACTGGCAGGCGTTGCCGCTCTATCCTTAGGTACGGCGTCGTCCTGGGCAAAAGCACTGGGGTAAACGTTACCTGCAGAAACTGGAGAGCACCTACCGCTTGATGCGCTCCAGGGTGATATCGGTCTACCGCATGGTATCGCACGACGCATCCTGCGTGATAGCGAGTATTATGCCAGTTGGGCTGGTCATCCGGGAGGACGAGGAGTGTTTTGACCTACGTGGCACCAGAGGAGCCCGCGAGCGTACCAGGGTGCCAGATGGCAGCGCGAGTGGGTTAACTCCTCGAAAGGTAGGTGGACCCACCGGCTGATTCCTAACATATCAAGCTGGGTGGGGAGACCCCAGGAGGTTACTTCCATCTGACACAATCTTCGTCAGGCCATGGCTGTGTCCGACAGTACCACCACAGGTTTGGGCACGCGGAGGTCCCCGTCTGCCCTGACTGCCCAGGTGTTGACGAAACTGCAGAGCACATACTGTTCGTATGTCCTCGTTTCGACGTTGAAAGAAGAGCAATGCTAGATGTTTGCGGCCGGAAACAACCTGGATAATCTTATTCAGAGGATGTCGGCGGTGGAGAAGTGGAACGCAGTCTTGACTGCAACCACTCAGATTGCCTGCAGCTTGCAGAGAATCTGGCGCGCCGAGCAGCAATCGACAAGCAGTACTAACTGTGAGGTTACTTAGAGCGAAAAGTGCCGAACGCGGAGAAGTGTGTGAATGGTCTGCCCATACAGAGGTAATGGCGCAGCGGGTGGCAAACGAGATCGTCATCTCGAAGCATAGCAGAAGCGTGAATGAATAGGTGTATGGGACTGCACACGCCGCGCTGGGAGTAGCGCAGGAATGTTGGTTCCTATGACTACTGATACCCCGCGGCGTGGCAGAGGAGGTGGGTGAGCATCCAAGTCAGTCTCACATGCTACGAAAGGAATGAGTTGAGTCGTGTTGAGCTAGTCTCTCTATGGATGAACGAGGTGATGACTACATGGTATGTTAGATGGAAACCTAAGGAAACGTCCACAAGGGATGCCAGAGGAGTGTTAGGTCGAATGACTCGAGTAGTATGTGTCACGCGAACTGAATGAAAGAGGTGAGCAGTCCACATGGTACGAAAAGGTGGGCATACAAGTTAGCCCATGGCATGAGAAGGTGGGACAACTGCAGGCATGATAGAGGTGAGCACAGTCAGACTCATAGGAGCGTTAGCGTGAGTGCGCATGGAGTGCATGAGCGTGAATCAAGTGTTTGGGTGAGCATACCGAGACTCACAGGTATATGAGAGGTGGGCATACAAGTCAGACCCACATGGCATGAGAAGGGTGGGCGCACAAGGCAGACCCACACGGCATGATAGAGGTGTAACAATGTAGGGTGTGTTAGAGGGTGCGATAGAGTGAGCACCCTAGTAAGACTCGCATGGGACGGTGCCTTCGTGAGGAGAATGAGCAGTACGTTAAGTACTGCCATCCCCAGAAGTAAAACTGGGAGGTAGTTCCTGGGGAAACGATGGCGGAGCCCAAGGGAGTTTAGTCGGTATTACTGGTACTGAGTCCGACACTCCAGTACACTTCCGTGTGGTAGTCTAACTACAATGCACGTGTGGGTTAGTGTAAATGCATTCTCCTTGTAAAAAAAACTCTATCAGCCCAGTTCCAGTAATCGAGCGATTGATAGTTGTAAAGATAGCCAAAACCAGGTATAGTGTACTGTGTTATTAAAGAGGTCATCGTGTAGGAGACTGTTGCAGTCAACACAATGAATATTGAAGAAAATGGGCAAAGTTCAGAAGAAAGGTCCACGCCGAACCCGCCTCAACAACCACGTAAATGGCTATGTAAATTGTGGAAAGGAGTGATGCGAGTAACCGGTGTTTGAAACATCACACTTCGTTGCATAATTCAAACCTGGTCCACATTTTCTCAAGGTTTCATCAAGTCATTCATCCAACATCGAGGAATTTCTTATTCGCATACAACCAGTCAGTGGTCTTAGCTGTAAATGGAACGTCGCTTACTGTCTTTGGCTACATATGTAGATGAAGGTTCATCTCTGACCCTTCTTGAAGCCAGCATTGCCAAACAATTAGGAGATCGTGGTCAGAAGGATCCTCTTACGCTTCTGTGGACAGGGAATGTGAGTCGTGAGGAATCGAAGTCTCAACGAATAGAAATTGGAATTGTCGGTTTGGGTTCTGGCTCTCAAACACATTCTATGTCTAGTCCTCCCAACACAAACATCGCGATACAGGGTTTTCTGCCATCAGTTTCACCCTGCGGGCTTACACTTGGAAGAATACGAGAACTCTCAAGTTTTAACCGAAGCATACATAAAACGCGACGCGAGACTGGACACTCGCGTCGCGTTTTATGTATGTGATATAGTTCTTACGTTAGCACAATCTCTAAAAATGAGTTTTAACCGAAGCTCTCATAGGGATTGACAATTTGATGATGATGATGATGAATAATTAAAATGAATTATTTATGGATGTGCTCCCAAATTTTCTTCATGAGTGGTTCCTATCAATTTCTATCGCGCAGTTACGTCAGATCCTGACCGCGAATTGAATGGCCTCCATTTAGTAGAATCGGTGGAGGAAAAAAGAGCACGGCGGATTATGGAAGAAACTACACGCCGAATATCTTAAGGTTTTGAAACAGGGCTTCTGGAGAGCAGAAGAGGTAGAGTTCACAATTTATGCAATGGCGGTAACGTTTCCATTCACTCGAGCGAAAGGACAGAATGAAATACTACTAAATTCCGTCCGACAGCTAATTTGGGATTATGAGCGTAAATGATAGGCCATAGGGATCATGGGAACAGACTATATGGGCAAAACGAACGGGTTTCTTTCCTGGGTGTCGTTAAGAATCCCAAAAAAAACTCACCAAACCAAGGTGATCTGTGATGCTGCAGCCAAATCCCAATCCTTCAACTCTAAACTTTAAGGGACCGATCTGTTGACGACGATGATAACAACGCAATAAATTTTTTCCTTCCAACCCTTCATCAAATATGTCAAATCATAAAAAAAAAAAATAGAAGTCGAGAACAGATTTATATTTTTGGGGATCAATGTCCCTATATTGAGGCAAACTTCAAATCCAAATATCCTAAAACTTTGATGGAATGTGGACATTTCATCAGGACAGATATTAGCATATTTATGGCTTTGTGCTGTGAAAAACGAAAGCATTTGGTCATTGTTATGAAAAGTTCTTCAGATATTGAATGGCCAATAAAAAAAAAACTTTAGGAAGGTCAAAACACACAAACCGCCCTGCAGAATAAATAAGGTTGTAAATCCAAAAAAACTCACCACATAAAGGTCATTTTCAGAGGATCTATACTAAAAATACGCTAGAACAAAACCACTTTAGTTCTCGATAAAAACAGGGGTGATCAAGTCTCCCCGGATCAAGTCTCGCCACCTTCCCTACGTGTCGTTTCCGTCTTTTTCCGAGGCAATTGGAGACATACATACGGGAGATGTTTCATCAAATCCTCATATCGTGTCAGATCTTTCGTCCCAATGTTTCCTCTGGCAAGGAACCCATCCAAACTAACGTGATGGATGTGGCACATTTGGTCCACATGCTCGCCCACATCCGCTCAATATATTAAGAACAGGAGTGTCCAAGAATTTGCAACCATTATAGAAAACTATGTAGATGATCTACTGGGCAGCAGAACCGTTCAGGAAGCCAAGACGTGACGAAGGAGTCTTGTTAGTTTTAGTTCTAAAGGGATTGAATTGGGAAATTTCATGTCAAATTAACGCACGTTCTAGAAGGAAAAAGGGAAATGTTGTTGTTGTGTGGAGAAGCGGATTCAGTTCTTGGCAGGAAATGGCTGCCAAACGATGAAACATGAGATGGTCGGGGGCGGCCCTGGGCCCCAAATCTTGTGTACCAAAATCTTATGTACCCAATCCTTTTTGTACATTTTGGGGCCCCAAAGCTGTCGGCCCTGGGCCCCTTCCGCTAAATCCGGCCAAGACAGGTTCTGGGAAGATCAGCTATCGTGCGGTTGCCGGTTGGCATAGTCCTCCCGGGCTCCCGTCACATGCACGTGTTAGGACATCGGATAACCATCACCACTAAGGCCTAGAGTCCGATTTTCCTACCATAGTGATTCTTCCAGCAATTCTGGGTCGAACTGCGAGGTACGCCATCCTAGATCAGCCTTACTGCCGCCTTGTGGTTCTGTTGGGGTGTAGCTGACCATAAAACGTATTTCCTGATGGTCACTAGCATACCCTTCGTGAACCTCCATTCAGGCTCCACCGTCCATCCCGCGCTGCAGAAGGCCACATTGCTGCATGACTCGCCCTTCGGTCCTCTGAACGTTGACGCTTGGCTCTCGTTCAGCAGGACTACTTTCAGTACCGCTAGCGATCTTAGCAGGATATGACCTCTAGCGTTAGTGAACCGAGAGGCCCAATCCACTGCCCACGCGTTTAAGTCACCTCTGCTACAACTAATGGTTTAAGACCAGTTAGTCTCCTACAAGATTATCTAACACCTAGTATATCGCTCTATGCTCCATATTGGAGGAGAGTAGCATGCAAAAGTAAACTCCGTTTACCTTTGCTATAACAAAACCCTCATCATCAGGAAATGACACAAGACTGCAAAATTGTCGGGCGGGTCAGGTTCGGTTTGATAAGATTTTTCATTCCGGGTTCGGGTTTGAAAGGAATTTACAAAATGTGAAACCCGAATATCTCTATCTCAGTGGCAATGGGAAACTATCCAAGGTGTTCGCGGAGATTTTGCTATAATGAAATGTGCAAATATATGTGTAGAAAGGAAATATAGATATGCAAATATTTGTATTTTCACAGATAGTCAAGCGTTGTGTAGCTTTAAATGTACATTAAAACTTGACTGGGAGTGTATTCGTTCATTGCGAAAGGTGTACCAAGAGAACTCCGTAAATCTGTACTGGGTTCCAGGGCACTGTGGCATTGGAGGTAATGAAAAGGCAGACGAGCTTTGAAACGAGGTTCAAATACACAGTTTATTGGCCCAGAACCTTTCTGGGTATATCATATACTATAAAATGGAATTAAAATCCTGGGAAGCACAAAGGCTGATGACCAATTGGTTGGTCGCCGAAAGTGTGCTCAATCAAAGAGATTTATAATTCCCAATGTTAAAGTAACCGAAAAGCTCTTAGAGCTTAGCAAGAGAGCTCTTTGCACCTTCACTGGCCTAATAACCGGACTGCCGAGCAGATATCACTTGAAAAATATTGGCCAGATTCAGAATGATATCGTTTCTGTAACATGGAACGAGAAACCTCGAACATCTGCTTGCAGTTCTGATGCATTGTACAAGAGTAGATCTAAATTTCTAAATAGTGGCTTTATGCAACCAGGAGATATTTGACAAATCCTGGAAAGGTAGGGTTTTATTAACTCAATTATACCGGACTGGGAAAATACGCGTCTTAGGTTGTTTACTTGACAAATGGTGATCAACCTAGAAGATGCGAATAGTTAATAGTAATCAGGGTATACCACAAAAGTTCAACTCAATGGACGCAGTGGTTCTACGCCCCAACAAAAAAAAAAAAAAAATCTCTATGAAACTTCATCGTTACCTTTGATATGCGTAGTGACCTAAAACCGATTTTGGAACATGACTACGTCCCTACCAAACGGGAAGTGTTGAAGGTGGTCATGAGTCTGTTTGACCCGTTAGGCTTGTTATCATTTTTCTTGGTACATGGCAAAGTTCTTATCCAAGACATTTGGGCTGCGAACATTCCATGGGACCGCCATCAAGAATGCCTTCATCGCCATCAGCGAGAACAATCTGGGCGAACTGCACACCCAGAGAAAACAATGGAGCACGATGAGACCTGGAGGAAGATAGCGGAGCGAAGACAAAGCCGCGATAGAACAATCAAAAACAGAGGAGCAAAGGAAACGATACGCGGCTCTTGAGAAGGAAGTAAACGCTCATGTCGACGCGATAAGCGAGCGTGGACAGACTCTCTAGCCGACGAAGGAGAGCGAGCCGCAGGAACATTCGCCTCCTCTACGATATCTCACGACGCTTAAGGGGCGAAGATGAATGCAACGATGCCTGTGAAAACGCGAATGATCAGTTATTGACTGACCAACTGACCAGCTGAAACGCTGGTTCGAGCACTTCGCAACCTTTTTGGCCAGCCAGGCATCTCCACCTCGGCATGATCTGCCAGGATCCGACGTATAACACGTGTCAATACCGAATTCCAACTGCTAGAGATTCAACAGCCATACAAAGCATGGAATCGAATAAAGCCCCAGGGGTCAATCGCATATCAGCCGAGATGCTCAAAGCTGACCCCATGACATCCGCTAAACTACTGCATCGTTTATTTCGTTATATCTGGGGCACCGCAACTTTCCCGGTCGACTGCATGCAAGGTATTTTAGTGAAGGTCCAAAAGGGTGACCGACTGTATGCGATAACTGGCGATGCATTATGTTGCTGTGTACCGTTCTCAAAGTTCTATGCAAATCCTAGCCTGATTCAGGAGAGGTCGATGCGACTCTCCGGCGGCAGCAGGCCGGATTCCGTGCCGGAAGATCCGTGGACCATATTGTCCCGCTTCGTATCATTCTGGAGCAGGCCAACGAATTAAGAGTCCCTTCACTTGGTATTCATTGACTACGGAAAAGCTTTCGACCGTCCTCAATCACGAGAATATGTGGGCGCCCTGAGACGCAAGGGTTCCGAGAAAATCGTCGGCCTCATCGAAGCACAGCATGAGGCCTATTCGTGAGTGCTGCAAATGGGTCCTGTCCGACCCTATCCGGGTCGTAGCTGGTGTGAGGCAAGGATATATTGTATCACCGTTACTGTTCCTCATCGTAATCGACGAGATTCTGGAGCACCTAAACGACTTCGAATGGTTAATGACGTTGCACTTCTCATGCAACCGCGTTCTGATATGCAGAGTAAGCTCAACGACCTTGCCGATCCTCTTCGGCAGGTTTAGTCATCAACATCAACAAAACCAAATCGTTGGATGTAAACACGGTGACTCCTTCCAGTTTCACAGTAGCCGGGCAACCAGTGGAGAATGTTGAAAGCTTCCAATATCTTGGTAGAAATGGCGTCAGACGGCGGTTCCAAGATCGACACAGGCGCACGGATCAAAAGCGCGGGCTGCCTTTGCGAGTTTATATCTGAAAAACAGGCAGATAAGTGAACGCACCAAAATACGAATTTTCAACTCTAACGTGAAATCTGTGCCTTTATACGCTAGCGAAACATGGTGTGTATTAGGAGAACACTAACGGCTGCAGGTTCATTAACAGATGCCTGTGGTATATAATTCGGGCCTGGTGGCCTCACAACCGATCTCAAAAACGAGCTCTATCGTTGTTGTTACCAGAGGCCGATAGCAACAGAAATTCGGATCGGAAGGGCTGGGTCGACTCAGAGGCTCATGGCGGCGAAGCCTAAAATAAAAGAAGTCGATCGAAATCTAACCTGGCAACAGGTTAAAGCGATAGCCGGGCAACGCTCAGGATGGAGATCTTTTAAAGTTGGCCCTTTGCACCACCGGAGGTGTACAGGTTCCATAAGAAGTAAATAAACATTCAATGGGACGAAATAATCGGAGAACAGTTGTACCACATTGTACGTAAGGTGGCGGCAATGGATCAACTTGTTTCAAGAATTACGCTACATTAGAATCCCACGTTGCTATTTCCAAGAATCACTCCCAAAGGAACTGAAAACCCTTTTCATGAGATACTGGTTCAGCTTATGCATGCACTGCAACTTTCGCGTGGACACTGGAAATGAGATTCAAGTTGCTTTGGTTATTGCTGAAACTAAGGTGGGTCCAATAAAGACGTTGTCTATTCCTCGGCTTGAACTGAAAGCGGCCGTCCTAAGGGCACATTTGGTGGAGGCGATTCAAAACCACCACAAGCTTCCTATTGCATGGAAAATTCTATCGATCAATTCTGCAACAGTTTTGGCGTGGATTCGATCATAAATTCGTCGCAATACGCATTGGTAATTCATCCAGATGTTGGGTTTACTCGAAGCAGCACATAACAAACCAATTCTGGGACTGGATTAAAGAGTACCTACCGGTGATAACGAGAAGATGCAAATGATTCGTTGACAGTCGGAGAGCCAATGAGGAATACGTGGACACGTGAAACTGTAGAAGAAGTTTTCCTGGATAAATACGGTAGAGTTCGCCAAGCTATGGTGCGTACAGCAATCGGTGTGCCACGTAGACCAGCAGTGAAACTAGCTCGCTGGAAATTTGAGAGAGAAATAAACCTGGATGCGTAGGCAAGGCGCATATGGAAGATACAGATACACCAGAATCTACATGAGAGGGTATGTAGCAATGGAGTCCCTCGTAGCAGCGACGCTTGCCTAATGGACGCGGCGAATAGCTGTCCAGGAATGAAACGTCAACCTGACGGACAAACTGAAAGAATGAACGAAACGAGGGAATGATTAAACAATTTGTTTCAATTGCTTTTGTGTTAAATTTAGAAATCAGTTAATTATGCTGGCTACAAAGCTATTCCTGCAATTGCGCCTGGTAGATTGTACGTTTAAGATTAAATTGTGATTCAAATTTATATTAATTAATTATGAATTCGACAAACTATTTAAATTATCATATTACCTTAACCTATAGTGGAAAACTGCTCCTAAGTATTCCTAGAACTTTGCCTAGATGCAGGTATTGCTTGAAAAACTTAAACTTAAATTAATTTAAGACATTCTACATTGTGGAAATCCTATAAAGTTAGGCCATAGAAATGGAAACCTCGATAATACCGACATTTACGAATTGGTTCACCAAAATTTGTCAGTAGGTTTCCCTGTCAATAATTCGCCAAATAATCATAATAATATTTACGGCTTGAAGCTGACTATCTACTAAAATACGTAATCACCTTTTCTGTTTTTTCAACCCCCTCTTCCCTTGTGAGATTTTTCCCACACAAATTATTTTTTGTTCATATGGAGAGTAAAAATTTTAACTCACACAGAACTTGTACTCATTTAAAGACATTGAAATATATAAACCAGTCTTAGTCGGTTAGAACGTTCCTAAAGCAAGTTTACAAATTTCTATAAACCCAATCTGAATACTCAACACCCATAAGTGTTTAGCCCTATTATTTCATGACTATTCTCAAGCAACTTTATAATCCGATGTACTTAGTGTATTAGAAATGCAAAATAAAAAATATTTTTCAATAACATCCGATATTGTGGTCTAGTCTGACATGTCTTTTAGTTGGATCACAATTTTCGTTCTTACTTTAATATATGAATTGATTTTTCTTCGAATACTGAAGCGATAGACCAAACTAAAATACCTACCATGTGATAATTAAGTGAAGGAGTTTGCAGCTCATTAATCACTAATGTCTGCAATATTGTAGTCGTTTCAATACATCTACGTTTTGCTCTACCTACTGTTTGGTGCAGACTCCTTACAGCTGAAGGATTTCGAGGTCGATCCACCTTTCTCGATACCACCTATACTTAGCCAGAAAGCACGTTTTCTGTGTTTTCAAAATTTAAGTATGAAAATGAAGGCGAAGGGTGGTAAATGAGGTGTTGAATCTCCGATGAGGTGACACCCTGCGACTTTGATGGCACTACTAGATGTAGCGTTCGTGGGGTAAAATAGTCTAGCACAAACGGAAAAAATCACTTTCAAATCTTTTTACACATTTTTTGTGGTAATAGTTCATTCAACGGTCAACTTAACTAACAATGTTGCTAACGTTTAATTCCTAGACAAGAGTGTTATCTTCACCCACCTTACCCTAAGACCAGTTCCGAAGAAAAACAACACATGTTTTTTTTCTCCGATGGCAGACTGGGTGGACGGGTAGAAAATCTTATTGATGTTTTCTCCCTGCCAAGAGTGAGTTAGAAGTACAGCTTGCTAATGGTTGCTAGCATGTAGGTATCGACCTACGTAGTAAGGATGGCTCTGCAGTAGCCCATAAATATTGTTTCGATAGAAGCGAAAATTTGTTACGAATGGCGGGTGGTACCAGTCGCCCGCTTGGGATCCTTAAAGGTGTTCGAACGCTTTCGTTCCGATCTCGTGTTTTTATATCAGTGGATTATGTTTTATGTTCTAGTGCTTCTTCTTCTTCTTATTGGCATTACATCCCCACACTGTGACAGAGCCGCCTCGCAGCTTAGTGTTCATTAAGCACTTCCACAGTTATTAACTGGAGGTTTCTAAGCCAGGTTACCATTTTGCATTCGTATATCATGAGGCTAACATAATTATACTTTTATGCCCAGGGAAGTCGAGACAATTTCAATCCGAAAATTGCTAGACCCACCGGAATCGAACCAGCCACCCTCAGCATGGTCTTGCTTTGTAGCCGCGCGTCTTACCGCACGGCTAAGGAGGGCCCCAATGTTCTAGTGCTTATGCTGCGTAAAAGCAGCAGGATGTTTTCCACCGGATAAACCTGATTGAAATTCACTAGCCTGGTATTTTTTGTTGAAATTTGTTTTATATTAAAGTTGCTTATAGCAATTAACACATTTATTACATTACCTCTTTTACTTTTTTGACCCCACAAAAAATCTTAGAAAAATCAGATGGTATTTGAAAAATTATAAAAAATGAGATAAGCAAAACATTGATGAAACGTCACGTTCATGCAGCGTTAAAATATCACAGGTGCGCATTGCGTTGCGTTACCGCTTTTCCCAATGCACGCCTCGCACGCAGCGTTAAAAAGAGATTATGTGTGTATTAACCTTTTAATTGGCAGCAGCGTTGATCGGGAATTTTTTTATTACTTCTGTGTCTCTGAGATTTTTTTTGTGGGATAATAAATTTCCTCGAATTATTCATATAAGTTTCCTCGGTAGAATATTCAATTTTTATCACCGGAGAAATGTTCTTCACTTCAAGTTTTTCAGAGTCACCCAGGAGAATTCTACTGAGCTTCGTCAAAAAGGTCTACTGAATTTTCTCAAGAAATTCTTCTGTATTCCAATGGAAGTTTTTTTTTAATTTCCTCAGAAAATTCTTTCGTTTTTGGTGGTTACAATGTCTCTAATATAAATATAAATATAAATTTTAAAAAATCATCGAAGCACTTACCACGCAAAAATATACATATGCTCTCCTCTTTCATGTCGTGGATAAACTTAAATGTCCTACCGGGGGATTTAGAACAATACTTGTTTTTTTTCGGTATTTTTAGTGCAAATTCCATAAAAATCTCGAATGATAGTCGATTTTACCCACCGGAAAAATGTATGGAAAAATGACTTTCGATAGAACATTTCATAAATGCACTTCTTCTTATTCTTCTTATTGGCGTTACATCCACACACTGGGACAGAGCCGCCACGCAGCTTAGTGTTCATTAAGCACTTCCACAGTTATTAACTGCACTTACGCGAAAGAAAAATATCTATACTTTTATGTCGTGAGTGTTTTAGAAATAGGGAGAAATCCCCCAAAGCCAGACACATAAGTCATTTAACGAAAAACTCTATGATTATCCGTATCGGAAATTCCTTCCTCTTGAAAATTTCTCCAGTAATTCTTCCGGAATTTCCAGCAAAAACCCATTCCACAAATCTAGGACAAAATTTCAGGAATTTCCTTGGGAGATTACAAACGAATTACTAACGGAAGTAACAACGGAACTCCTGAAGGCATTTCCGATATTAAATTTGTAGAACAATATCTTTGGACATTCCTCCAAATATTTTTTTTTCGGAATTTCCCAAAAAATCCTCTGGAAATTACTTCGGAGATAAATCTAGCATTTTTTTTAGAGATTCCCCAAGACATTCTTTTTGAAAATTCAAAGAATCAATCCAATTTTTTTTTTGAAAATATCTTCGGAAATTCCTTTACGAATTCTTTTGGAAATTTCTTCTAAGATTCTTTTAAAAATTGATTTGAAAATTCCTCTAGGAATTCATTTCAAATTACATTGGAATTTTTTTCAGAAATACCTCAGAAACTTCATCCAGGAAATTCTTTCAGTAAAACCATATGAAATTTCTTCAGAAACTATTCCGGAATTTTTTTTGAGGGTACTTAAGGAGTTTTCGGAAGAGTTTCTAAGAAATTTCAAAGGAATGTGCGATGAAATTTACGAAAAAACTCCTAAAATAATTTCCGAATGATCTCAAAAAAAAATTCTGCATGAATTTCAGAAAAGACTCCTAAAGAAAACTTAAAGGAATATCCGAAGGTCTCAAGGAATTCCTAGATGGAGTTGTGAAGAAATTTCGTAAGAGCCCCAACAACACGGAGAATAAAATGTGGTTGAATCAACCCGATTCTGCTTCAAATCAACAATATTTTTGCATTGATTTATGAATAACAATATTTTAGGTTGATACAACCACAAATAGGGTTGAAACCAAAGTACTAGTATTTTCCATTTAATTCCACTGCGTTTTGTTATCTTTTCAAATACGTATTTCGACCTCAACTGTGAGGTAGTCTTCAGTGTCTCGTACCTGACTCGACGAGACACTGAAGACGTACTAAACTCGTTTTAGACAGTTGAAGGCATTCCACTAAAAAAACTAATTTTCCTGATTCTGGATCTATCTGCAAAGTAATTTTCGGAGAATTTGCTGAAAGAAACTCTGGAGAAAATTTCGAAGAAATTATTGAAGAATTTCACAGAGAAGTTCCTTCATGAGTTCCTTCGGAAATTTCTTTAGGAAATCGTTGGGAAATTCCTGAAAGAAATTCCAGCGGATATACGGGAGCCAATGGTGTGGATGAAAGAAATTCTGGAAGAGTTTCTAAAATTATTCTTAGACACATTTCTAAAGGAATTTTCGAAAGAATTCCTTAAGTAGTTTTTGAAGGTATTCCTAGATTTATTTGGGAAGGATTTCTTAAGAAAATTCTACAGATGTTCCAAAAGAAATTCTTGTAAAAAACTTAAAATTTATATGAAAATTCCATTAGGAATATGTTTGGAAATTCTTCCGAGGATTTGTTCAATAATTCCTTAGGCAATTTCTTCAATAATTCCTTCAGAAATTTGCTTAGAATTTTTTATCCCAAATCTTTTCAGGTTGTTCTTCGGAAATTCTTTCTGAAATACATTTGGGAAAGTCTGCATGAATTTATTCTAAAATTTTTCCTGTAAATCCTCATTTCGGAAGCTCCTCCAGGAATAATTTATAAAATTCCTCTGTAGTTTATTTGGATAGTTGGATTTTAAGGAAATTTTTGTAAGAATTGCCAAATAAATCCGAAGGAATACCTAAAAGGAACTTCCGAAAGAAATCCTGAGAAAGCTCTGAAGAAATTCTGAGGAAATTTCGAAAAAATTCGAATTCTTCCTAGAGTTTCGAAGGATTTCTTGAGAAAGTACTGCCAGAGTTCTTAATTTATTCCGAGTTAAAGCAATTTAAAGATAATCCTAAACAATTAGTAGTAGTTAAGACCGCAAGTCGAGCACATCTGTATATGGGCCTCTATTAACAGATGCTCGACTTGTTACGCAGTATCCTACGAAATTGTTTTAGGATATCTTTGAAAGTATAATGAAGTATTCGATGCAATTTCCGGAGGATTTTCAGAAGAAATCCCAAGATGTTCCGAAAGAATTCCAAAGTCCAAAGAAATACTTGTAGAAATTTAAGACTGTCGGAAATTCCTACAAAATTTAATTTGGAAATTCCGTTTAGATTTTACTTTCCGAATTTGTTTTAGAAATTCATTTGGAAATTCCTTTAAGAAATGTTTTGGAAAATTCTAAAATACTCATGGAAAATCGTTCGGGAATTCTATCAAAAATACCTGCGGAAATTGTTTTAGGATAATGTGACCAGACGCCCCAACTTAATTTTGCAAATTTATTCCATACCGTGGGTCATCGAAATCCGTACACTGTCTTGAAAAACAAATCATGCAAATGTACTGCGGCCCGCTTCAACAGTTCAACATTGCTATGCGGCTCTAGATAGGAAGCACGCTGTACAACTTTGTACAAAATTTGGAATTGAACGAAATGGCTCAAAATTTTAATATTACTGAGATTTTCCTTACTTACATCAATTGTTTCTTTTGCAAAAGCATCAGAAAGCCACAGAAATAATCAGTAACAAACATTGAAGATGACATTGAAAATGGTGAGAATTTGGAATAGGATGTAAGAAATGTATCTGGAGAGCCACATAAGTTCTACTAACACAATTTAATATCTACAACTTAAAGCAAGTAAAAAGTATAACTATTCTAAACGATATCTTTACTCATGTCATAAGAACTTAGTCATATTAGAACATGATGCGATAGTGTCCAGCACTAGGGGACCAAATTTTTCACCAAAATTCATCATGAAAATACATCGTCGAAAAATGTGTTCAAATGGTCAAATATAGTTTGTATGAATCATCAACACTGGCGGAGCTGAGCTGAGGCACGATGGGGCACGTGTCCCACCAAATCAGATATTTTCCCTAAAATTTTGTAAATTCATCCAGATATTCCTTCGTAACTTCCTCTTGCTTTTAGTGATACCATACAAAATTCATTTCAAAATTGCTGCAGGAATTATTCCGAATTTTTTTTTCAAAGTTGTATATTAACTTGGAGTTAACTGGAGGAGTTTGACAAACTACTAAATGTGAAGAGATTATAAATGATCGATAACATACGAATTTCAGATTTCCAAAATAATTTCTAATATTCGAAAACCTTAAGGAATTTCTAATTAAATTTCCGCAGGAATTTACAATTAATTTTTCCAATAATCTCTGTGTGAAATTATGATGGGCCTCCATATACAGATGTGCTCGACTTGCGGCTAGCGGCAGTATAGGAAATAGAAGGAATATAGAGGAATTTCGAAGGAATTCCAAGAATTTCTTCCTAGAGTTTCGGAAGAGATTTTTAAGGAATTACTGGAAGAATTTGTTTGAGAAAATCCTTAAATAATTGCTGATGAAAATCATTAAAAACTAAATAAAGGGGTTTCTTATTCAATTTCGGCAGGAATTACTAAACCAATTTCAAAAGGAATTCACAAAGAAATGTAAAATAAGAATTTTTCAAAAAAAATCGAAAGGTTTTCCTGAAACATTTTCCGTATGTGTTCCTAAAAGAATTTCTGAAGAGATTTCCGTTGGAATTCCAAAAAGAAAATTCCTATGGAGTTTGCAAAATTAAAAAAAAAATATTGTAAAATTTGTAGCTGACAGAAACTATTGTAGTAGCGGACTTGACACGAGAAAAATCTGTTCGCAACACCGGAGATGAGCCAGCCTCGGGCTGAAAGTCTCCTTAGTAAAGACACAAAAGAATCTTTCCGCAACAACTTGTTTTGAGCATAGTTTGCAAAACATATATTTATCTATTTTCTCAAATGATGATATGACGTCCGATTCTAAGATTTTGAATTTTTTTTTGAGGGATTATTGTTCACTACATACAAAAGTTACGATTCCTCAACCTCATTCTATCGGTTCAAGGACTTTAAATATGCAAAATTTATGCGAGTGAATGCATGGAATAAAGAAACTGATAATTTTATTTCCTATTTGGGCAGTCAAAATATTCAAATCTCCCAATTCTGTGTCATCGAACAAATAGAAATTAAGATTTCGAGACACGAGACCACGAGACGAGATTTCCGATCAATTGGATTTTACAGAAACCTTCTATTCATCAACTAATTGGATCATGGGAAAAATCTTGACCGTGTTAAATATTTTAGGTACCATCGTTCGAGAATTCTTTTGACAAATCGGGGGCTATTTTGAACATTTTGAAACAATTTATTAAAACGTAAATTACTCTCCAATTGCCATTATCGTGCCATGTTGATAGTTGTATGGCAACTTTCTGTTTCAAATTTGATATTTTTTTCCGTTTAGTTTTTTTTTAGAAAATCAAAAATCCAAATTAGCCCTGAGCTTAAAGAAGTTGCACAATGTGCGTAAAGGTGAGGTTTATTCGCTTATTTTTCGAGTTCAAAATAAAGCAAATTTAAACTTTCCAAACCCTAACTTGTATTGAATGTTTCCTTATTTCAGAGCAGAATATGACAACATTAGTTTGACTCAGATTTCAACATTTAGTTCGTTTGAATCTACGAAAAAATGGACGAAGTTTCTACATATTTCCATAGCCCGGGACAATACCATCGAACCTAACTAATATCTACATTATATTTACAAAAAAACAATTTGATATCCTAGTTGGGGACCAACTCCCGGATCACTGGCTGGTCTGAAGCCAAGCAACGAGCCCTAAACCTCTCCTTACCAAAGCGCTCATGTAATGTTCTGATCCCGGCCAGACGGTGTACCTCGGGTGTTCTTGTCCTAGGTGGATTGTTGAAGATCATCCTAAGGAACTTGTTTTACACTCGTTGATGTTTCAGATGATGAGTTTTAGCGCAGCTCTTCGAGACCAGCATGCCGTATTCGATCGCAGGGAGGATGATTTGCTTGTAGACAGCAAGTTTATTCTTCAGGGACAATGACGACCGGCGGTTGATCAACGGGTACAGGGTACAGTGACACTTTGTCACCGTTTTTGTCAACTCTGCAGAAAGATAAGCTTGCTGTTGAGAGTCAACGTAAGTGGTCACTGGTGCATTCCACAGTCATGCCATTGAGGATGATTCTACAGTCCCCAGGAACATGTTATGGATTTAGAGTGGGGAAAAATTATGACCTGGGTCTTTGCCTCGTTGAGCTGGTGAGGTGCTCAGCTGGTCATTTTCCAGAATGGCTTAGCATAGTCTGGGAGAGTGCGGATCTTATTCGAGAAATCGTTATTTTTGAGCATTGATAATTTTTGTGATTCGATTGCAGCGTGCCTTAAGCTACGGTAGTCCAATACGCTGAAACCGCCTAGTGACATTCCGCAATCAAATCCAAATCTTGGTGAGGTATCGATGTTTAGGGTGTTAGCAATAGCCGTAACTGGAACGTAAAGGCTACCGATCAAAACTCATGAACGATTCAAATCAATCGTGAAGCGAAACGCACCCAAGGGGCAACCAACTCTAAACTTTGCGATAGTACTTATTAGTAATTATCGCGCAATAGTACTTCTAGTACCGTCGTTCGGGGTGACATTGGGCCTAGGGGGTAAGATTGGGCCAAAAACGGAAAATGTGTCAACTTCTAATATCTCAGAAACTGTTACGAATTTTGATGAAAACTTCAAACGGTTCGAAATTATATTAAAATTCACGTCTAGGAAATCACAAAACAAATTCCAAGAACTAATTGTGCTCGTACCATAATGCTTGGAATTTGAATGTAAAACTATTGAACGAATGAACCCGTATTAAAATAGTGTCAGTAATGCCCCACAAATCTATTACATAACTAAATTTTAGATCGATGGATACCTGGTGATCATAGGCTAGCGGAACTCTGATCTGTCAAATTGAGGCAGTCTTCCCAGGAACATGTGTGATGTTCAACACAAGTACATTTTAATCAACTCGTGTTGAACACTTCGCAAGTAGTATTGACGTACTGGTGTACAAAGGGATATTCAGTACCTACCTAAACGAACTTGTACTTAAGTACAAAACACATGTACAAACTTGCTTTCAGGTCCGAGAGTCGACCGGCAAAAGACAAAGAGAATGAACAAAATGGAATTCGAAAACTGTGCACGCTGAAATGAAGATGCACAGTGATGAGTGGATCTGGAAGACTTTTTTTTCGAATAATTTTCTAATGTTGCAAAACTTTTTCACGACGTTGGTAATCAACTGACATGGTCTTCCAACATCACGTAAACAATAATTAAGTTAACAGAAGATATTGATAAATTTGACTTCGTTTCACATTCCGCTATATAACTTTTGTTGAGCGTGTACATTCACCAGGGAAGGAATAGAAAGCGCATAATCATAAATACTATGTATACTCATAGATCAGTGGAACAATTTCTCGACTCTCTGTTAATGTATTCCTAATAAATAAAACTAAATTGTGTATTGTCACGCTTTAGAAATGCTCCATCGGGAGAGAGCGTTTCGTGTTGCACTATGGGACCGCTCAAAATTACGTAACATAAAATTGGGCGAACAGTCCTTTTCTCTGGAGCACATTATGTATTGACAATTTAATTCTTTTGTCTGAATCGTAACCCTAGAGCTTGACCCTTCCTCCCTATATAGCGTCACGTAATTCATCCACAACCCCTGGATGCACAGCATTTTTGTCAAAAACCGGCTTCGTGTTGGAAAATACCATACATAACATAATACGCAATAGCCTCCACAGACTACCAGCTCTTTCACTAATGATATCAAAGATCACACACCTCATTTTATTTTAAAATGATATCAAATTACTATACTCGTAGTCTGTACAGACTATAAGCTAGGAATGTAGAACTCAACCATTCCGAATGACTACAACATTGTCCTCTCAGAATTGTCCTCAGAATTAACTAAACACGCAACAAGCGATTGACTTTGACTTTGCAACAAAATAGGGACATAACACTTGAAAGATATAAACTTATTTTTTTGCGTGAACACTTCTGGTGGCCATTTTACTGAGCCTTCTTAAGTACAAAACCTAATGAAAATATTGGTATATAATAAATTTGCTTATATCCGCACATCTATGAATTTGTTCACTGTCTACATTTGCTTTGTTTGAGAAGCTTCTGGAACGCTATTCAACAGCAAATTTTACAACCAGAGTGTACATGTGTACTGTACAGATGTACAGTACATCGGTACAAAATGAAACTCGAACGCAAGTTCGGGTACAAGTATACATTTCGTGCGTATACGTATAAACACGAAGCAAGGGTACAGATGGAGTATACAGACAGCTGTACTCAGCGTGTTTGATGTTCGTTTGGGAAGACTGAATTGAGGGAAAAGTAGAAAAAGGTAAACAAACAGATTATCTTTTTCGTTCGTTTTTGAAATTATTTTTCGATTTTATTGAATATGAATTATTAGTTTTCACTTCCAGAAGGAAGCTTTAAGTCGGAAATGTCTAATTTATCTTTTCAACCACTGGGAATTTGTGTCGATTATCACTCGTTTACTTACTAGTTTCAGAGTGGTTCATTTCTGCTGTTACAATGTGCAAAACACATAATGCGGAACAGTTGTGGCACAGAAAAACCAGGGAATAAATCTTACATAAGATTAATGTGAAATGTGCTGTACTTACTGAATTGGCAGATCCTGGTATACGGAAAATGGGTCAACAATCGGTAAGATAGCATTTGTGTTGTGCGATGTGCCGAAATTAACTTTTTGTTTCATTTACAGAACTTTATGCTGCAAACAATAAGAGTGGAAGTAGATATTGTGGATCTTTTTGACTTCGCTGAAGGGAGCACGAGAAACTGGAAGGAAGGCAATGAAATTTTCAACAACAATCATGTGGTCATTGCAGGTGTGAGCAAAATTGTCGAAAAATCGGTGCACATATTTTGCAGCTGCCTCCGAGGGCCAAATCCATCAGAAACTCCTAGGGAAGTTCGGATGGTAACATCCAGATTACTCAAGGACTGGAGTATATGGTGCTCGTGCCCCGCTGAAACTATCGATGTAAACACCAGTTCGCATGTCTTCTGTACATTCACCAGTAAGGCACTCACATTCGAAGTACTGTATTTGTCTTATAGTATTTTTATTACATAGTAACAAGGATCTTGAAATACTTTCTACAACTGACATACGTCAGCAGTGGAACAAAGTGGCCAAAATACAAGCTCAAAATCTCTACGAACCAGTGCCATTATCATCACTTTGCAATCTACGAAAGAAAGTCACAACAGCAACCATATCAGATGACCTCACCATTTCGATCTTCAATATGTTCATTTCCGGTAAGTACAAACCTATATTCAGCATATAAACATTTATGATATTCAAATTCAACCTTTTTAGAATTACCTTCGTCAGCTCTTGCAAAGACAATGAGTGGTAGTAACACATTGAGGCCGACATTGGAAGCAAACGACTCTTCGGTTTTGCCATCTGCCACCCAGTTAGATCAATCGGTACCTCACACGTGGAAGCCAGAAGTACCCGAATGGAAACCTCGGCAACGTGAACAACCTGCACGCTAAAAATGAACTACTCAAAATTGAGTCGAATCCGACTCATTTTCATTAAAACAGGACAACTCAAAATTTGAGTAAAAGATACTACTTCAATAAAATGATGATTTCGCGAAAGTTAAGCTTGGCCTTCCATCAATTTTAATACGACAGATGCGAATCAAGTTTATCTATGTATCTAAGTGCATTTTATGACAAACAGACTCCTAGTTTAAGTGCAATCATCATTTTATTGAAGTAGTATATATTACTCAAATTTTGAGTTGTCCTGTTTTAATGAAAATGAGTCGGATTCGACTCAATTTTGAGTAGTTCATTTTAGCGTGTAGCCGTGACCACTGTTAACAACGATGAAATCCAGCTGGGATTGGAATACTTAAAACCGTTTTCTCGATTAGGAATTTAACATCAAAATGGAAATACTATTTCGGACCATTACGCGACTCTAGTCTGCGCTTGTTCTATGAAACACGCGTTTGTGTATCTCCAGAGCAAAGTCTTTCGATTTGTGCGAATACTCAACCAGGCCAATGATGTCTGGCGCAAAGAGAGGCGCATACGCATTACAGCAAGCGAATGTTACGATCTTTATACGTACTACCTAAATGATCCAGGCGACCGAAATTGGGCTAAAAAGCTGTCGGCGATAATACATCCAATGGAAAAACGACTTTCTCCTTTGCTGTATGGAAAAGAAATGGAAGGACATGCTCTGAACTGTTACAGACAGAAACACAAAGGAAAACGAATTATTAGAATGGGACTTATAATACCACCATCTGCGCCATTCCTTGGTTGTTCTCCCGATGCTATTGTATTGGAAGATGCAAATTGGTTGAGATAAAGTGTCCATTCTCAGGAAAGTACAAAACCTTGAGTGAGGTATTAGAAAAGAACTGAAATGGATTGAAAGAAAGACAACAAGTACATGCTACGGAAAAGACATGCCTACTATGGGCAAGTTCAACTTGCAATGTGTTTAACCAGAACGAAAACAGCAGATTTGGTTGTGTTCAGTGCCCACGACAATGATTGTGCTTCAATAGAGGTACCGTACGATAATGATTTCGTTTCAAAAATGATTCCAGTTTTGCGTGATATTTATTTTAATATCTTCCTTCCTTTGCTTGTACATGATTGATTTCAGAAAACTGTTCTTCAATAAAGTTGTCGTTTTATTATTCAGATGAATCGATTATCTAAAGAATTGGAGCTGACAGGTTAACTACTCCATAAAATAATAATGATATCCAACAAATGTATTAACTGTGTGTCTACTTTTCAGTTAATATTTTAAATTGCTTGAGCCTTTGAATACCTCGTTCCACATGTACTCTAGCACTCGCGATAGAAACATTTTTGGTTGCTTCCTCCTTACTAAATTGTCCATCGAAAAGCGTAGGTGGTCGTATCATTTCTAAGTGATGTGCCGCAAGTTCTTGGGAAATTGAAAATCCTTTGTCCACCATAACAGCGTCGTGTTTATCAAAAGAGGAGAATATCACAATGATTAAAATGAATTTATCCGAAGCTTTTCCGACGTAGCCTGGACTGATGAAATTGAAGCATCCTCCTGGAGTGATTGAAACCATGTACTTTGCTGTTTCTCGTCCTTTGTAATGAGAGTAGCTAATAATTCGGCAATGCAAGCAGGTTGGCCTTTGAATTGGAATTTCAGTACAATCCAGGACAGCTCGTACATTTTATATTGTCGAAAATGATATGGTAGATCATTGGATACGATGTCTTTGTCAAACCATGGAACTGCTATACGCATTACATCAACAAGGATTGGAATGAAAGTATTAAAATATTTTGAGCAGGTTTTGGGGCATACTCCATACATACTGGATATGCAACGGAATGATAGATTTGTCTTAAGTTTGACAAACACAAGCGTAACTAAGTTTCTTATACTAATATCCCATTTCGCAAACATTGTGGCTACCGGTACCATCTGTACGGCTTGTACGATAACATCCAATAGCTTGAACTGTCTAGTCCAGTCCAAGCCGTCAGCTGTTCTTCAGTCTTCAACACAAGTGTGGGTGGTCGTTCTGGCTTTAACCACAAAGAGTCGATGTCCCTTGTATCAACGAACTTCTGCGTTTATGTACATACAGGCTTCGTGAAAACCAATATCGTTAAAGTTATTATTAACTTGACTTATAAAAGAATCATTAGTTTCCTTTTTCACAGCCTGTGCTTCAATATATTCCTCTCGAGTTTCACCGACCTGAATTTCACTGAATCTGGAACTTGGTCGTGAAAACTGATGTCGTTATGCCGCGTTTCATATACAATCGAGTCATTGTTTAGCCTTTTCACAGTATGCTCTTCAGCGTGTACATCTCAGGCATCTCGAGTTCATGAATTTGTTCCCCAGAGCTCTTGAAAATGTGAGGAATGGCTTCGCTACGCAAATCAGTTTCTTTTGATCCGAAGTTTCTAAAAATACGGTTCAAAAGTATTGTATATACGGGTCACTGATTATGATACTTACTGATATAGTAGAAATCATTTAGGGCGACTGCAAATGACGGCATACTGGTTCGGATTATATTCCAGTTGTAGCGCTTTTACCCATTCATGATATCGATTGGTATGCCGCTGCTTATCCGGAAACTTATGAAACGATATTCCGATTTCACGTCTTTGTGAGCAAGAAGGAACTACACATTTCTATAAGACTTCTTGACCCAATTATCTATATCATCCATATTACTATCCTGGAAACGTACCAAAGTTCACATCATGAGTTAATACGATTAATATATGTACTCACCTAGTATTGAAGTCCGCGGTAAAAATCGTTCAAACAGCTCTATTTTTTCTACCGGTGGTACTACTACACTCTCGCCAAATCGATTTTGAAGCAAGGCAATAAAAATATTCCTTTTAGTACTGTTGAAAAAGATTCATCATGGTTTGAAGTAAAACTGTAATAAATTCGTAATAAGCTTAATTCAAATTATAGAGATAAATTTAAAAACATTCGCACTTATCCATGCAATTAGTTTGTTTACTTTTTCCACTTTTTCTCGCAACTTTTTAGATGTCGCCACCGTACACTTAACTTAGCGTATGTTACGATAATCTGTTTGTTGTTTTATCGAATTTTATGAATATTTATTTAGCGGTCTGGTTTTTTCGTAGCAACGAGCAATGCATGCTAAAAGAAAGGTGAGATTGGGCCAAGCCTTTTGTTGATTTGCCATGCATAGATTGGTAAAAAGCCGTAATGTAGGCAATTATTTTTAATGAACGATTGAATCGTTGCATCGTCACCGCTGAACTTTATTCTACTTGGCCCAATGTCACCCCTGTGAGAGGTGAGAAGACTATTCAGATAGTATTAGTTATAGAAATAATTGTTCAGTCATTGTTTAAGAATTTAAATTTAAAGAAATCATGTGTTGCCTTAACCTTTATAAGGCAGTGGCAACTATATTGCCACCAACAAATTATATGTTTTCTATTTATTAACAATAGCTATACTTATTATTTCACATGTAGTGGCTTTATTTGCATCCTAGTAACACCACAGATGAGTTTCAGCCATGAAAAATTGGAAATATCAATTTGAGAACAGTTTTTTTTACGAACAGATCGTAAATTTCGAGTGGAAGAAGGATTTTCAGTTATAATTCGTTAAAAAACGACAAAGATATATTTTATCCCGTTGGTATCAATTATTTTGAATCTCCTGTGTTAGATTACTACGTGATTAGCGTGAAAAAAGATTTGCCTTTCTGTATATTTGGTTTTTGGATTTTTTTTTCACTTATAGTGCGTTTTCTGACTAGGACTCTTCACCAAAAAATGTAACGTACCTTGATTTGACTGGTTCTACGTAAAACCAAATTTTTAAAAATCTTTTTATATTTTTGTTGTTGCCTGTTTTCCCGCTTGCCGGGCAGTGGCAACTATATTGCCACCAATGTTTTACCGCTTGGCGGGCAGTGGCAACTATATTGCCACCAATTTTTCAATGTTTCTGAACTGTTTAATGTATAACAAACATACATTTGAGTTTAATACCATGTCAACATTGTGTCCTATTGTTGTTTTTGTTAATTTATTGTTTAGATTCGTCTGCCTTATAAAGGGTTAAGGTCACTCCTCACGGAATCCAAGTTTCAAAGTGCTCGCGTTTTCGGGGGCACCACACTCGATACGGGGGCGGTGCATACCTGTCCATTTTGTTGGTTTAGCTTTGCTGCGGCGTGAAAAAGTAAAAATGACAGTTGTGAAGTTGCTTCCGTATCGATGTGCTACTAACTCAATCAAGTGACCTTAAACGGGCGGATTATATTGACTGGGTGGCGTTGTGTTTCATGCTTTCTCAACCAGGGCACCTTGATCAATTTACGATAGATACGACCTGAGGATACGACGTAGTTTTTCGCTAGTATTTGTAAGTATTTCTGGATATTGTCGAAAGTTTCGAGTTGGTTGCCCCTTGAACGCACCCAACTCAGCACCTGAAAACTCATGGCTGAATTGAATCATGCATTTCAATCATAGTAGGTTTTCTTTGTTCTCATTCGTTAGAAACAGTTAATTGACGTTCGTCGCATATAACAGCGGATACTCTTGCGTATGTAAATAAAAAATTAGCATTAGCATTAGCATTAGCATTGAGCAATTCGTATATGAGAGTAGCGTCACTTTCATCCGTTACCACAGATATTGATTTGGGACTAATCACTATCTCTTAGATGGAAGCAATGGACCCTCAATAGTCGAGATCTGTCCTGGCCGTCCTTGCGAATGCTGATGAAGGAAGGATGGTTAGTTGACACCTACTTAAGAAAGATGCAGAGAACTCTACGACCTCTCATAGGTGCCACGGAGGTTTTGGTATTGTGTGGAAGGTTATAACAGTAGGAATCGTTTTGGTAGAACGTGAAACACAGAAAGAACTAAGATAGAAATACAAAGTAGGAAAGGGACGAGCCTGGAATTGAACCCATGACCTCCTGCTTATAAGGCAGAAGCGGTAGCCACTAGACCACCGAGAGCTCGTTCTTGCGTATGTAAATATAAAATTGTCCCCAAATTGGTTTCAAACACCTTTTGGCGCGAAATGATGTTTTGGCAATAGAGTAATGCATTCCTTCAAATTCGCGCGGGAAGACTCGATAATTGAGATTTCTGAATGATTATCCAAGCCTGTCATTCGTCACCGTCCATAGTCATAGTCAAGCAGTAAAGATCAACGCAAGATTTTTTTATGTACAGGTTATCCGACTTGTCAATATCCCCAACTCAGCCATCTTGGATTTTGTATGGAATTTATGCTCGTTTATTTACGTTTTGCACTGAAAATTTACGTTTCCCCCCCGCGCTGGTTATTTCCATCTACTGACGAAGTCGGATAACCTGTACATAAAAAAATCTTGGATCAACGTTTCACATGCAATATCATTCAATCCCAATGGGGCACTGCTCGGACTGCTTTGTCTCTTTCTATAGATAGTGGAATATATAGATGAGCGAAGATAAATCCTCTGTCTCAAACGAACTGTCAAACGTGTCTCCAAACGAGCATGACGTCACGATTTTAATGGAAACGTTAAGGGCTGTGACGTCATATGAGCCTGTGCACGGGCCAAAAAAACGACTCAGCCTTGCTTTCGCTCATGTATAGATTCTACTATCTATATCTCTTTCTAACTGCAAAAGAAAACAACAAGGTCAGTACCTAAATGTCAAATTTCATAAGGATAAGAGAAAGAGATTCGTTCGTGCAATGCCCGGGCCTATAGAGCGCTGTACGCGCGGGTTGCTAGGAAAAATTCTTCAAAGTCTTGACATTTACTGGCCTTGTTGTTTGCGATGGGGACTTAGAAGGTGTGACTAAAAAGAGCAACATGTTATGTGCACATTAAGCACAACGTCACTGGTACAAATCTGGTCTCAGCCGGCGCCAGAGTTCTGGTACTAAATACAGTCCCATCCCGATTTTGGCAACACCCGTTTTTGTCTACCCCCGATTTTGGCAACACCCGTTTTTGGCAACATTTTCTTCCCGATTTTGGCAACAACCTTGACAATATTTTTTTATTACTTTTTAGGGCTAAAACCTTTTTATTAATATGTAACAGGATACACAAAACCAAAAGTGAATGTCATTAAGGTTTATATGCGTATTATGGGCTCTGTACGAATAGCGGGCACTTTCACCGAAATACTGAACCATCACTCGTATCATCGCTCATTGCAAACAATTTATATTGAAACTTATCTGCTCTTTCTATTCACGTTTTCCATGTCCCTATTCACACTACCCTAATCTAACCAGCCCACCGTAGAATGTCGTATTTTTTGGTATTCTCACTGATTTTGTCGTCGACAAGCTGACTCACACCGTTGTACATAGTACAACACCTATCAAGCGAAGCCCGCTGTTTACATCACAATGCAACCGATACTGCATGAGTGATCCAGGAGCAAGCAAGCCCCAGTAGGTTTAATTGCTAGTGATTAGCACATTCGATTTTCGCCTCTTTTCTGATACCAGCCGAGAAACTGTCATTTTATCATTTTCTGCTGCATTCCCGTATAGATAATAAGCAACAATTTTATTTCAAAGAGTCTTATTGTTTAAAATTGACGCGAATTTGTCTAGCAATGAATATCACAACACTGTTGGCTTTTCTAGTTTGTTGATGTGTCAATTGCATAACGAGGCTTTTGATTCCAGCATGTTTGCCAACAGTTCAACAGTAATGGTAAAAGTTTGGTAACATGTAACCGTAAGGCTCTCGAGCAGGCATTGAAAATAATCAGATAATGAGAAAAAATTGGGTTAATCTAAGCCATCTTTATGCTCTGCGCGGGGCAAGTTAGGAGGTTCCTAAGATCTTTGAAATTGGACGTTCGATGATTAACCTTTTAATGATCTTCAACACTCACCAATGGAAGCCTATTAAGTGAAGCGAATCACTTGGTAACACAACAATGAGCGTCGTTACGGTGCGTTGATAGAAGAAGCCATTCAAGCATTCTAAAAATGAAGACCTCTATGAGTCTGGAACTCTAGCACGCTGAATTGGAGGCGTTGATACTTTCCGTCGACTATCTTATCACTTTTAAAGAAGAGCGAATAAAGCAGAACGCATGATGTGGTTTGATTGTTTGGTTTAATTGGGTCACATGTGGTTTTATTATTATTATTCAGCCTAAGGCCGGAGTGATCACTGCGGTACATAACAGTCGTCTCCGTCCACTGCTGCACGTCATGCAGTCTACGGAGGGTCCGTAAATCGTCTTCCACCTGATCGATCCACCTTGATCGCTGCACACCTCGCGTTCTTGTGCCTGTCGAATCGTTGTAGAGAACCATTTTTACTCCAAGTGCGGGTTGGTCCTCCACAAGCATTGTCCAGATCTCGGAGGAGGACTACCGCCACTGGTTTAATGAGGGAGTCTGTTCGGTACGGCGGCGAACTTTATTCGATCGGAGTGTTTTTGGAGTGGAAAGTACGTATGGTTTCCTGCCACGTTTAGTCTCCGAGTTTGTCTGCTGGTATCGTTATCGGAGGTCAAGTGAGCCCAAGTACACGAATTCTTCAACCACCTTGATTTTGTCGCCGTTGATACAAGCTCGTGGTAAATTGCCATTATCTCTCTTGAGCCTATTTAGTCTTCAACGTGTTAATTACTAGTCCGATCTGCTTTGCTTCCCTCTTCAGTCTGATGTAGGATTCTTCCATATTTTCAAAGTTATAATAATGGAAGTAGTGCATGGAGAACTGGAGTGCGATGACCTGCAGCGAGCACCAATTTGTACATAGGTTGACTGCTGTCGAGTGTCAGAGGTGGCATGCTGCAAATGGTCTTCCAGCTTCCACTTGGCCACCATGTCAGTGCCACACTGTAGTGCGAGGTGCACATTGTGCTCATGGTTCAATCATTGCCGCCTGAAACATTCCTGGGTGGAGTGCAAAGGGATTTGGTTTTGATGAGTCGAGTGTAGTTAACTCATACTCACACTACAGTTGATACGCTTGACTAATGCGAAAAACTAATGGCTTGACTAATGCAAAATTGTGCATTATCACAAGTAGACACAAACAGTGCGGTCGCATTTTCGATTCAGTCCGCGTTTTATTTAGTGTAATTAAATAATTAATCTTTCAGTGAAGCCTCAATTATACTTGGTGCATAATGAGTTGCAAAATTTGTAAAAGCAGTATTGGTGACAATCGTTTTTTGTGGAAATGTGAAAGTTGTCCAAAGCGATTCCACGCTGCTTGTATTGGAAGGTTAAACAGGAGCATGAAGATTTGGTGCGCGAAAATACATGCTGCCCGCTTGCACCAAGGTGTCAATCCCGTGTCGGCATCAGACTTAATCTGAAAGAATTGATTTGCCAACAGTCACTTCTCTCAGAGCAGATTAAAGCTCAAACGGAGGCCAATCACAGGTCTACCCTGAAGATGCAGAACGACAGTGTATTCCACGAAGCAGTTGATCGTCTTGAGTCCCAGCGGCTTGGTATTAAAAACGAGCTGAAGGCGAATAAAAATGCAACGGTCGCGGTCACCGCCCTCAAAAACCACGTATCAACACTTTTTGATGACACACTGGAGGTCGTTAAGCAAACATTACCGATTCGGCTCAAATCGATGATGGCCAATCTTCTGCTCGAAGTGACCAATTTAGGAATATGCACAGGAGATTGCGTCTAAATTTGCTGATCCTCACAAGTAGTGGAACAGATAAATCCAATCAACTCAGGAAGTGATAGACGAGTTGAAAGCATTATCTGTGGCTTTCAGTGCTCTGGAGTCAATTTGAAACCTACGATACAAGACCCTGCACCAAACATAGCTGATGAACTGATTAACCTGGATATGGATATGTTTGCTCCACAACCGAATCCTTCTAATGACACGAATTGGAGGTGGATAAATGGGCGCAGAACATTATGGAAGGTGTGGAGGCTGACTGGAGTGAATATGACAAGTCAACAAAAACATATAAGGTGCACGAAATCGTCGATCGAGGCAACAAAAACAACGATATCAATTACAACAGCGTTTACTTCAATTACAACAGAGCCGCCAACACCTCCAACAACAACAACAATAATAGGAACTACGCGCCCGATAGAGAACTACTCAACGCAGCAAGCGACAATTTGCCAGGCCCCCGACATCAAATGGCAATAATAGATACACCAATTTCCAACGAGGAGAGACACTCAACCCCCTCATCAGACCGACGTGTGGCTCTTCCTCGCCCAACTGATTCATGAGTCATTCAAACCATATAGCTTCGTCCAATGTAGGTAATGCAAATTTTCTTTATTAGAGACGCAAGATTCTGAAGAACGAGGCATTAACGCATTAGGTTCAACTAAAGAAGTAACGATTTATTGTCAAAATTTTAACAGGATGAAAAGTGCCTGTAAAATTAATGAAATTTACAAACAGGTAGCATCTTGTGATTATAACTTCATTTTAGGAACTGGAGACTAGTTGGGATTCTAGATGGTGAATAATGAAGAAGTGTTTGGGAATCGCTACAATGTTTTTAGAAATGATCGCGATAAATCGCTATCTAATAAGAAATCTGGTGGAGGAGTATTGATCACTGCTAGCACAGATTATGAGGCCGAAGAAATTGAATCAGTTAAATGTAAAAGAATTTGATCATATTTGGATCAAGTCTACTATTGGGAACCAAGTACATATTTTTGCGACAGTGTACTTTCCTCCTGAACATGCAAAAAAGGAGTCATATGAAAATTTTTCACTATTACTGAAAGAAATCGTATCAAAATTTAATGCCAGAAACAAACGTTCACATATATGGTGACTTTAATCAGCGAGCAGCTAATTTTATTATTGACGACGAGAAAATGACCATTTTGATACCAATTGTAGGAGATAATGAAACACTTCAAACTCTCTTTGACAAAGTTCAAACATGAGATTGCATCAAGTGAATCATGTTAGAAATCATAACAATTGCTACCTAGACTTACTTTTTACTAATATGACTGATGATTTCTGCGTGACCGAGTCATCTTCCCTCTATGGAAAACGAAGTGTTTCATATTGCAATTGAATACTCCATTTTCAACCACGGAGACATCTAGAACATTTGAGGACAATTTGTCGAACCCTATCTCGATTTAGAAATGCAAACTACGAGCTTATTAAAAATAACTTGAACTGTATCGATTGGCAAACCCTTATCGGCAACCTAAATCCTGACCAAGCCGTAAATGTATTCTATCAAACATTGAGCGATGTATTAATGATGGCAGTACCTATAAAGCAAAACAAAAAATATAAAAATAAGATTCCAGCATGGTACAATAGGAATATAGTTAATATAAAAAATAGAAAACAAAAAGCGCATAAAGCGTATAAGAATAATAGGAACGATTCAAATTTAGCATATTATTTGTCATTATGTGATGAGTTGAATTTAGAAATTAAAAAAGGCACATGATGATTACACTAATAAGATTAGACGCAATATTAAATCAGACCCAAAATCATTTTTCAACTATGTTCGAGATAAACAAAAAATCCAGTAGTTTTCCAACAAAATGCAACTTGACAATAAGATTGGGAATAATTCATTTGAAGTCAGTAACTTATTTGCTGATTTTTTTCAAGACGTTTACACAATACATGATAACTTTGTGATCGTGATTACTCTTATTTCTCTTACCTTCCTGAGTTAGAAAATGATGTCGCAGTCGATAACATATCTCCAAACGAAATCCTACATGCCCTCAAATCTTTAGACTCTTCGAAGGTGCTGGCCTGACCACCTACCACCATACTGTTTAAATCACTTCAAATGAGTTTGTCAAACCTCTATTTTGGTTATTTAATTCATCTCTGAAACACAATACACTTCCTTCTACTTGAAAACAATCGTTTTGATACCAATTTTAAAAGTGGCAAAAAATCAAACATTAAAATTACCGTGGCATCTCTATATTGTCTTGCATTCTCAAGTTGTTTGAATACATTATTAACAATAAAATCTGCACAGAAGTTAAAGGTTCAATTACCCGTAATTAGCACGGATTTTTTAAAGGAAGGTCAACAACTACTAACTTGCTGCAATTTGTATCATTTTCGATAAACGCTTTAGATAGAGAGAAATTATGTTGAAGCTCTATACACTGATTTCAGTAAGGCGTTTGACAGAGTGGATCTTTCTCGCTTACTTTTCAAATTATCCAAAAACTGAGCCTCAATCCCAGGTTAATAAAATGGATTGAATCATATTTGACTAGCAGAACCCAGAGAGTAAGATTTGATGGATGTTTGTCAAAACAAGTTAAGGTTACATCTGAGTACCACAAGGATCCCACCTTGGTCCATTGTTATTCATCTTATTCGTCAACGATGTGAATCATGTTTTGAATTACCTGAATGTTTCAATTTACGCAGACCTTTGACATGGAAAACTCTTTTTTAGAAATACACCTTAAACAATCTGAGTCTTTACTAGTGTTTCAAAATGAAATCCAACGATTTTTATAAATGGTGTGAAAAAATCTTTATTTACCAACTGAATATAAAAAATTGCCATTCAATCTCGTTTACAAGAAAGATCAATACGGCACTGAGAACAAATATTACATAGAGTCAGAAACACCAGTTGAAAGATGCCAAACTAATTAGAGATTTAGGTATCATTCTGGACTCCAAATTATCGTTTATAGATCACTATAAGCCAATATTATCCTATAAAGCAAGCAACATGCTTAGTTTTATCAAAAGATTCAGTTATAATTTCAATAATCCTTACACAAATCAAAACTTTGTACGTTGCACATATTAGGCCTCATTTAGAATACTGCAGTGAACGTTTGAGCTCCATGCCATCATGAAACACACTGTAAACCGCATAGAATCAGTTCAGAAACAATTTTACTTTTGCGCTCTGAAAACTAGGGTGGACGTCTCTACCATTTGCCTCCTTGCCTTATGAATCACGGTGTTTATTAATTAACTTTTAGAAGAACTCAAAAAACATGAGGAATTCTCAATGATAGCTTTCATGAACGATATTATCCCCTTTAAAGAAGTGGATAGTAGTGAAATTTTGGCAAATATTAATTTTACGCCCCTATCCGTCCACTTAGAAATGAAGTCTATTTTATATCAATAATCAAAGAACAAACTATGGCAGAAATGGCCCAATAAATGGCGCATTGATGACATGTTATAATGCACATTACATGAAACAATTGATGTAACGATGAGTAAATTAACTAATCTAAAAAAAAAGTCGTTCTTCTCTAGACAAGGATTAGGTAATGACTATGAAGTACACATAGACTAGATAATAAGTATTTATTGTACACAAGTATAATTAGTCTACATTTGATTGACGCTTAAATAAATAAATAAATAAATAAATAAATAAATAAATAATGTGCAGAATCCACCAAATTTCCGTCTACCATTTCTAAAAGCAATGGAATGTCATCTTATACCTTACGTTTCATTTTCCATAATATCAGCAAAAGAATTGTGTTGCACAGAACTTTATTCTTAATGCACACGACCACAAGAAAAGTTTGCCTCCATCAAAATCCATTATATAAAAATTCAAAATTTGTACACATTTAGTCATATTGTATCCGTTGGACCGCTATTTGACTTACATAGTGAATTATGGTTAAAAAAAAGCATATAGAAAAAAGCAATAGAAACGTTATTTTTATCACCACAATTTTTGTAAGGACGTGGCCGACGCTACAGTTAATTTCAAATATTATTTATTATTAAATTTGTATTATGAAATTGGCTAATTAGTTACCTATCGTTTGATTACCATTCTTGGGTTTGTTTCAATTTGTTTGAACTACAATCTCGAGTTATGAATAATATCGAAAAATCAATTATGATGCACGTGTATCACACAAATACCTCCACATACTTTGTAGTACATATTCTAAGTATTTAGCTTCATCAAACAAACAAAAAATTGAAATTTTATGAAATTTTTTCCGTTTTAATAACATCCCATTTGGCAAAATTAAATCGGTCTGTTGCCAAAATCGGGAAGGGACTGTAGTTGAGCATCAGTTTTTTTTGGCGTAATCTATACATTGATAATTTAGCGTCAGTAGTGAAAACTGCTATTTGAGGTAGAATCGATAAATTCAATTGGGCGACGTCTATTCCGTTTGGAACTTCCTTTCCTCGAAAATTCAACAACTTTTCCAGGAATTCCATCCAAAATTCCTCCTACAATTGTTTTAAAAAAATCGAAATTCCTTTTGATAAACTACGTCTTCAGGAATAGGCACAAAAACTCCTCCAGGAATCCTTTCGGAAATTACTTAGGGAAATTCCTCCAGCAATTCCTTCATAAATTATTTTGGTAATTCCACCAGAAATTTCATAGGAAATTATTCCAGAAATTCTTTCAGAAGTCCCTTAAAAAGTTACTTCGGAAATTCTTCTAGTAATAATTCCTTAGAAAATTTCTCTAGGAAATCCTTTGGAAATACCTCCAGGATTTCTATAAGAAATTGTTCCAGATGTTGTTCATGAGATTCCGTCAGAAAAACTGCTTTGGAAATCTCTCTAACACTTCTTCCAGAAAATCTACCGGAAATTGCTTCGTAAATTCATCCCGAAATTCATTTGAAAATTCCTCCAAATGTTGCTTATAAACTTCCCTCAGGAATTACCTCAGAAACTTCTCCAGGAATCGTTTCTGAAGCTCCTCAGAAAATTACTTGCTTCCAGATTTTTTTGGAGGTTCCCCAGCACTTTCTTTGTAAATTCCTCTCAAAATTTCTTTAAAAATTCATCCAGAAATTCCATTGGAATTTTCTCTCGAATATCCTTCTTTCCTCCCGAAATTCCTTCGGAAACTCCTCCAGATATTCCATCAATAATTTCTCCAGGAATTCCATCGAAAGATCATCCAGACGTAGCTTATGAACTTCCCTCAGAAATTCCTCCAAAAAATCCTTAGGAAGTTAAGAAATACCTCCAGGAATTCCATGAGAAATTGATCCAGGTGTTGCTCATAAACTTCCATCAGGTATTGCTTCAAAAATTCCTCCAAAAACTCCTTTGGAAATTACTCCAGATATTCTTTCGAATATTGTTCCAGCTCCTAGAAGTTCATTCGAAAATTCCTACAGATTTTGCTTATGAGCTTCCCTCAGGAATCTTTTCAGATGTGCCTCAGGCAATTACTTCGGATATTCCTTCAGGAACTGCTTCAGAAATTTCTCCAGAATTCCTTTGAAAATTCCTCCAGAAATTCTATACAAAGTTATTCCAAAAATTCCCTCAGGAGTTCAGGAGAAATTCTTTCGAAAATTCCTCCTGACATTTCTTCGAAAGTTCCTCCAGGAATGGCATCAAAAAATCATTCCTTTTTTTCTTTATTTTTTCGGAAGTTCTTAGATTCATCCACAAAATTATTTTAAATTTCTCCGAAAATTCGTTTGAAAACTCCTCCAGCAATTTATTCCTGTAAGAACTACACAATAAATAACACCGGGAATACGCTCAAAGATTTATCAAGGGATTAAATCCATTTGACTGATGTATTGACTAGACAACTAGACACCCTAATCCAAGTAGGTAAAATTGTTCTAAATCAGCAAACTTAAAAGCTACAGAAAAATATTTTTCTGTTGAATTTGTTAAAATAAGCTGCTACACTAGAACATTACACTCAGTTGAGAATTGAAAAAAAATCTATTTTTTTATTTAATGGGCCACTCTATTTTTCGATACCACCATAGTGATCCTATACCGAACAATTTTGTAGAACAACATTTTTTACAGCTGAGTAAGGCCCCGATTCCGAAAATATTGGCCATAAAATGACTTTAAAATGAAATAACACCTAAATTAAGCTTAATTTTGCAGTTATCAGCACCCATTTCTATATTTCCACCATAGCTAATGATTTTGTCTGATATAAATATTCAAAAACAGTTGTGTCTCCCCTCGATTTTTTTGCCCAAAACAAATCCGAGGAGTTTCTAGATCGATCGATTTATTCTCCACACGAAGATTCTATCACCCGACACGAGCGCACACGAGGCATTGATTTTAGAAATGACATCCTTGGAGTTCAGTTTGTTTATCCACTAATGATTCTAGGTAATTCATTTTTTATTATTCTGCAAAGCATTTGGAAATCTCCATGACAAAAAAAGCTCCCCTTTCTGCATTTTCTTTACCAAGCTATAAACTGTTGTTTACATGAGAATTAATATTTAAATATGAGAAAAGTTTATTTGTTTATTACCAGACTAAGGTCGGGATTACTGCAATACATAAAGTCTTCTCCATTCAGCTCGTCCATGGCTGCAGTCGCCATCCACGCAGTCTGCGAAGGGTCCGCAAATCGTCCTCCACCTGATCGATTCGCCTTGCCGGCTGTGCACCTCGCCTTCTTGTTCCCGTCGGATCGTTGTCGAGACCATTTTCACCAGATTACTGTCCGACATTCTGGCTACGTGCCCGCCCCGCAGTCGTCCGATTTTCGCGGTGTGAACGATGGATGGTTCTCCCAACAGCTGATGCAACTCGTGGTTCATTCGCCTTCTCCGCGTACCGTCCGCCATCACCCCCACCATAGATGGTACGCAGCACTTTCTTTCGAAAACTCCCAGTGCGCGTTGGTCCTCCACGAGCATCGTCCAGGTCTCGTGTCCGTGAGAACTCCGGTCTAATAGCGTTATGTGAATGATGTGTTTGGTACGGCGGCGAACCCTGCTCGGAGCGTTTTGCGGAGTCAAAGTACGTACGATTTCCTGCCATGTGACGTCTCAGATTTCTCTGACGGTATCGTTATCGACAGTCAGAGCCCAAGTACAATTCTTCAACCGCCTCGATTTCGTCGATAGAAACTCGTGGTGGGTGGCTTATTGACCTCTCTTGAGCCTCTTCCTATCATGTACTTCGTCTTCGACGTGTTGATGACTAGTCCAATCCGTTTAGCTCGCTTTCAGTCTGATGTATTCCTCCATCCTCAAAGTTACGTGCCATGATATCAATGTCGTCGGCGAAAGCAAATAACTGGACAGTTCGTGAAAATCGTACCACTCGTGTCAATCCCTGCCCTTCGTATTACTCCCTTCAAAGCGATATATTGAATATCAGACACGAAAGAGCATCACGAAGACCATCACCGTTTTCGTGCATTAGCTGCCATAGCTGGTCCGATTGATTATCATATGCGGCTTTGAAGTCGATAAATAGATGATGTGGGCACGTTGTATTCGCGGCATTTCTGCAATACCTGACTATGGCGAACACCTGGTCTTGTAGAGCGTTCACCCTAAATCCGCCTGGTACTGCCCACGAACTCTCTTGCAATTAGTGTTAGTCGGCGGCTAAAATTTGGGAACTACTTTTTAGGCGCGTTCAGCAATGATTGTGCGGTAGTTGCTACAATCCAGCTTATCGCCCTTTTGTTAATGGGACCGACACCTTCCATCCACTCCTGCTGCAGAACCTCATCTTTCCAAACCTTCAATCACCGAGCAGAGCCTCACCACCGTGTTAAAACAGCTCTCCTGGTAGTTGATCAACTCCAGGGGCTTTGTTGTATTCAACGGCCGATCTCCTCCTGGATTTCTTGGAGATTCGGAGCCGGAAGTCGCATGTCCTGCGCCCGTGCTCTTAGGTTCATTACCATACCATTGTACACCGTCGAGAGTTTTGAGCGCATGCATACTGCAACGAGGTAGTGGTTGGATTCAATATTCGCACTGCGGTAAGTGCGTACGTTCGTGTTGTTGGAAAAGAATTTACCGTCGATTAAAACGTACTTGATTTGGTTTTCGTTCTTGATTAGGTGATTTCCATTTGGCCTTGTGGATATTCTTGCGGGGAAGAAAGTGCTTGCAAAGTTTATGTATCGTTGGCCATTGTCGTTCGATACGGTATACAGACTATCCGGTCCGATGACCGGTTTACTTCCTCCTTCCTGAGCGTTCAGTCATCGATGACGATTTTGACGTCCCGCAGTGGGCATCCATCGCATTCTGCTCCAGCTGTGCATAGAACGTTCTTTCTCGTCGTCAGGTCTCCCGTTGGGCAGTACACGTTGATGATGCTATAGTTGAAGAAACGGCCTTTTATCCTCACGCATCCTTGCGTTGATTGGCTGCCACTCAATCACGTGTTGGCGCATCTTTCCAGCACTATGAAGCCGGTTCCCAGCTCGTTGGTGGTGTCACAGCTGTGGTAGAAGGTATCCGCTCGATGCCCGCTTTTCCACACTTTCTGTCCTGTCCAGCAGATTTACTGCAGCGCTACGACGTCGAAGTTGCGAGGATGTAATTCATCGTAGATTCCCAAGTAGCACATATGTTGTAGATTCGATTCTGAGACTTCTATACGACCAAATTGGGTCCCATATGGGTTGCAGCAACTAAATCAGCCCAAACTGTTCTACTAGGGTTATCCTGTCGCAGCCTGCGATGCCTAGCGAATTACAGTTCCATGTTCCAAGCTTCCAATCGTGATATGAGAAACATCCCTATTTTATTATTCTGAAATTCAGTTGGAGAAAATGAAAACCAAATTGAATATGAAAGTATTACGCCGAAAGAAACGACTTTATCGAGCTTCAGTGTGCTAATTTAAGGCTCCCCAGACCTAAGCGATAACATCGCCACGGCCAGTCGCAGCGATTATATCGTTGGGTCACACAGCGAGCAATCTTCTATTTGCGCTTCCATATCAGCAGCGCAGAATCACAGTCGCCATTTGAACCTTAACAATCCTCGCATTTAGTTTCATAGGAGCGAAACTGTATTGATAGATTTCTCTTAATCGATTTTATATTTTGTTAATAACTCAATTGTTTCAAAAGCTACAACCATGATTGATTAATGATTCTGGTGCAAGATACAACCATCCTTTGTCACACCAAACCATTAAATCATCGACAAACTAGCGCAATTCGGTACAAAAATAAAAAGAAAACATCGACGAAGAGAAATCGATTTATACATTACGCTCCTATAACTAATAAAGTATGTCTTATATGAATAATTGATATTGAGATCCGTAAATCTTGGGTGAGGACAATTCGTTCTTTCTCTACCAAAATCATCCATTAAAACATTTGTCACGTTTGCTGCATTTACCTAGTCAGTTCCCGTTGTCCTTTCAATTGAAGTGTTTAGTCAATGTGTCCAAGCTTTTGGTAAATAGAATTATGATAGCATCGCAGTCACGACCATCAAAAAGGAACACTTTTACTGCTTCTACGTGAGGATTTGAGCAACAAAAACAACAAAACTTGGGATATTTGGGCCCAAGCTTTTTTTTGGAACATTCGACGCTCAGGAACCGCATCCTACTTATTTCATATCTCTGTTCTGAATCGGTTCCATGACGTTGAACCAAGTTCTATTTTTCGATTTTGCGGAAAATTCTTCGCTCAACTATGACATTGTGCATAGAAGAAGCACTTTGATTTCAACTTGTGCCAGTTGAATGATGAATTTTCTCCCGTTTTTTACTGAGAACAAATTTTTCACCGACAGAGATAAATCATTCCTGGCATCCATACAGTCCATACAGTTATCAGCACTCGCAATGTGACTCCCAGCATATTCTGAGAGCAGTCGGGGTCGGAACAGCGCCACTTTTGAGGTGTGATCTTGTGGTTATACATACAGGACAAAGTACTTGAACATATTTCTCATACCATTCGTTTTCAAGCGGTATGCTTTTCAGGTGAATCCATACTTTTTACGGCGGCAACACCAAAGGAGCATAATTTTGGATGGTGTCCAATTGTTGTTTATAATGAGGATATACCCCGCATCGTTTGGTCGGGTGAAGAAATATCTTGGCGTTTTACAGACTCATCTGAATGGAAGACAAGCATTATTATTGTAATGTATGCAATGATGCTGTTATACCGGTCGGTTTACAGCGAAGCAAAATCAATAAATTCCTTTAACTTCCTGATCATATGATATCATTTTTTGTCGAAAGTTAAAAAAAATCATGAAAAATATTTCCAAATGGCAGTTATTGCTTACCGTAACTCTCGTTGTCTTCGTGAATGCATTTTTTTTAAATCCAGAATTATTCGTAACTGCTTAAATTTAAGTCAAGTATTAAAGTCAGTGGGGGCGAGTTTAATGCCTTTAGCACATCTGCTTATATCATTTATCACGTTTATTCGAGCTTGTATAAAATTGACTGACAGTTCGCCTTTGTTAATACCATTTACAATTCTTGTGCAGTTACGCTGCATAGTTCATTGTTTAAGGTTCCCCCAAACACACGCGACACGACAGCGATTATGTCGCCGTTGGTATGAAAGCGTAAATAGAATATTGCCTGCAGCGACCCAACGATAGAATCGCGGCGACTAGTTGTCGCCGTCGCGGCGATGAAATCACTTAGGTTTGGGGGAGCCTTTACAACTTGCCTCAGCCTCTGATATATTAGCATCTACAACGAAAAAAAACTTTGAATATGATTGGCTTTGTTCCTAATTGCCACAACAACCGCGAGGTCGATCCAGCTCCAATTTGCGCTTCAGACAGATGCATCAGGTGCTTTAACATTCCCCTGGATGACAAAACATTCTTGTAATTTCACTCGATTGCAAACTAATTTCAATGACATCATCCATTACTTAGCTTGTACATAGATCTTAACGCAAATAATTCACCCAGAGATGACTTTTAAGTGCTATACAAATCGAGAAGCCCAATCGGTGTCTATATCAAAAATGATGGCATATATATGGAAGTCCATAAGTTTTAACTCAAATAAAACTTTCCTTTTAATTAAGTCAGTCGTGAAACTGTCCTGTATGCAATAATACCTGCAACGGTTTGTGAATGCAATGTGCTGACAATGTTCTTCCTACCAGTTAGTTGGCGCGATAATAAAGAAGAAATGAGTGAGTCATTATGAAACGTTGGCAAATGGAATAGCGTAGCCAACATCTTGTGCGGAAGGAAAACTTTTCGTCGTTAGTCGGTTCAGCACTGGGAGTTTCGTAATTCAAGTTTTGACAGGTCAAATCCGTAACCCTGTTTGGTTGCAAAATGGGAAGCATTGTTGGACACCTTATCGTGGCTTTATTTTTTTTCAAAAAAATGAATGGAATCAAATTTACTTCATGAAAAGTTGTACAAAATTTGTCCAAACTTTTGTGCACACATAAAGTGCATGTAATAATTTGACTTTAATATTATTTTTGGGATTTGGAATGAATTCTTCGAATTTCTAATGGCTGGAGTATGAGACTCTTGTACAAACATTCAAAGATTGCTGGAGTTCGCTGACGGCGACGGTCATTTGATTTGATGAGAAGCAAAACTGGTAATTTAATTCTCTCCGGATTTTTTCAAAAGCTTGGACATTGAATATTTTTAACACGTCAGAAAAAGAAAACTTTATGAATAGTAAGTACAAGCATCTCTAAATTGAATTAAATCTGTAAAAAATGCGGAAATCTACAAAATAAAGCTAAATCCCATAATAATAAACACAAAAGTCATTCAAGATCAGCTGAGAGGGGCATCAAGCTTCTTCACTGTTCGCCCCTTCCTTCCAGGTTGGACCTGAGGGCAGGGATTGTTCCAAAACTCCGAGTAGTGCGAAAAACTTGAGAGCTGCTCTCACTTCGGTGCTTGTCTCTCGTTTTGGAGAGCGATTGAGTCAAGGTGCAGAGCTCTCGGAGCTGTGTGCAGTCGTCAATTGCACGTTAACTACCCTTTAAATGCACAAAGAGTGCACTGTGCTTCGCTTGTCGATTGATACAATATTATCGTAAATGTAATTGATTCCTGGGAGATAGCATGTCATAATCTTGAACGTTTAGAAATAATATGGATGTCTATTCTACATCTAACAAAAAAATTATCATCTCGAAGATAAAATAAAGGCACCAACTTTGTTCTTTTTGCATGCTCACTGACATAAATAAAAAAAAAAACAATGTATTTGATATACTTCAATTACATTGATTATGTATACCTGAAAAAACAATTGGTTTTGTTTATCTAGTTTATTTAAATCCTCACATCTTTAATACGTTACAAGTTTTTACCTTGTCGACTCGTGCATACTTTTGAAAAACTACTTTATGGTTACTAATAAAATCAATACTATCCCGACTCAGTTTTAATTCATTTAAAAAAAATCAGCTTAAGCGGATCTGTTCGGTTAATGGTAGTGACCTGACGTTCATTAATTCAATGATATATAGTTTATTTTTAGACGAATATCAGATCTCTTTTTCTTATTTTGAGAAGAATCCGGTTTAAAGTTAAACTTGATTTTATAAAAAAAAAAACTTATCAAGCAAGCATTTTATGGTTTTGTGTACAGTAATATCATTTTATCACCCTGGTGAACTTTGGGATGATAAAATAGGGAATGTGACAAAATCGGATTTTTTTTGTTCAGATTTTTCTTCGCAAAATGGATCAGACCTTGGAAAAATGTGTGAACATTATCCGTTATCTCTTGTCGAAGAAAGTTACAAATTTCTTGGAAGGCGCTCAGGAATGATTTATAATAAACCACATCGGTGAAAACTATTTTATGAAAATTATTTTTGTTTACGGTATTATGTACAAAATAAAAAGAACGATTAAAATTTTCCTTTTTTTATTTGATACAATTGGGGAGTAACAAATTCAGGTCAATCTTTACTAGTTTTAAACACTATATGGATACTTGACAAAAAAGGTCAGGAACTGCGTGAAAATAGTTTTTCTTGTATTTTCGCAAATTTGTGACTCCGCGGTCTTATACGTTGAATTCAGGGTTTACTGGATTTTGGGTTTACGCGATACGTATCATCCATGAAAACCCGACTCAGTGTATTGAATTATTTCTCTTAACAATCGCTTTGAAAATACCTTTATTCAATCTTAATGTAGATTACAAAGAAATAACTAAGCATCGGATTATGAATTCAAACTTTTATTCATCGAAAATTGAATTATGTAACAAATAAATCAACGAAAATTGAATTAATTAATTGAAGAAACTCGCTTAACTTTCAAAGGACCTAAGTAACATTTTGTCATGAATTAATTTGAATAGCCAATCAATAGCTTTCATTTAGTTCTGTTGATTGCGCTATTTCAATTCATGAATAAATTTACTTAGTCTTAATTAAACAACTGCTCTTTAAATTTCAGCACTTCGTAGAAATCATACAGTAATTTGGCTGAACAAATCAGCATTTAATCTTACTAACAAGATGTTCTCCAATGTGGTTTCGCTCAGACGAGTTCGCAATTTGGAGAATAAATGCCAAGGTGCTGAGCTCGTTCTGTTAAAACTTGCGTAGCTGGTGTTGAAAGCCTACAAACGCTAAGCTATACAAATCTGGTTTGATTGCTTTTGACCATATCAGTAGTCCAATATTGACTGATCCTTTTCGAGTTTCAAACGAGGAGACCTGCTCAAATCTTCAAGTTGATCGAACAGGCCTGTAGATACGCTAGAGTCCTGTGATACCTCATAAAGAGCGGAAATATTCTGAGAACGTCATCCGAGTCACCGCTGGTACCCTCCTTTGGATCATCTGTCGCGACAATTGATGAATTACCTCGCGATACACGCTGAATGTTTTTCCAGACATTCTTAAGATGTTCCTAAATAGAAACAAAAATAGAATCGTGATTGCAAAACATTATCAGAATGTACTCACCAAAGCTGCTTGGCGTTGATCATCAGTTATGAGTGGACTACTGCGATAATTGATTCGTTGATCGAAATAAATTGCTGCTAAAAGGCTTTGTTGTCTGTTAGACGTTTCACGAGCTTCCATATTTTCAACAGCTGTTTTGACAAAACATTTTCCTTTTACCCAGCTGAAGCTTACATGTCAAATGTCAACTTGATGACTACAAGTATTCGTCAGCTGAGCTACAGGTTCAAACTCAATGAAGCTTCGATGAAATTCACTGTTCGTTTATGCGCAACTTTTTATCGTTTTCGTTATTGAACGAGATGAACTCCTTGCTGGCTTTGATTGACGCTGCGCTTCGTACCATGAATTCCATCGCTATCACAGCTTAATTTGGGTGCCTCCATTTTTGTTAAACATATGCTTTGGTGTCTTTCGCAATTTTTGACGAACCTTGCATGTTGCTCAGATGTATTCTTAACTTGGCCTTTTATGGTATCGATACTGCAAGTTGTGCAGTATGGGCTGCACATCGAACACCGAAAATTTGAGTTATTTTCTCAAGAAGCATAATTTCTCGATTAGCATCCGAATTGCAGCCTTCTTCGTCGTTGGAGGAATCGGATTAACTGCATCGAATCTACATCACTGTCATCATGAATCATCAGTCGTCTTTGATTCTATGAGAACTTGTTATTTAATATAGTTGATTATTATTGAATCAATATTAACTCTTCCCAGTCATCCGCGTTGTCATCATCCATCCAATTTAAAATGTCCAACTCCTGTGCTTAATAAGTCTACTATGGTTGCAAGCATGTTTGAGCCATTATCTGTTGTACAACTGTATATTTGTGAAACATCAGTCTGTGAGGATGCCAATGTTTTGAGACAACTTTTCAAGATGCTCCGCGGTGTGCCGTTGCTTCAATTCAATCATAGCAAATGTTCAATTTCGATCAAATTTCTGTCAATGAATTGAATATACGCAAAGTACATCTCAGCCCAATCTGAAGCAGATCTAACTTCAGACAGACATCTTCCGTTAGCTTCTTCCGAAATTTTCTTTTAATTTTCTCAGACGCAGTTCCGATGATTGTAGGACCGATCAGAGTCTATTCGCTGGGTTCCCTCCAATTTTCTCGTTCAATCCTTTCTCAATGGGATCAAGAATCTTGAAGCAGTGCACAACTGAGAGTTCTTGAGACACACCAACGACGGTCCTATTTCAACCGCCTTGGCATAGATTTGTCTGTTCAACTTAACCCCGATTTTTCCAGTTGTTCGCAACATCCCCTTCGCCCTTCAGACTCCACCTGTCACTGATCCATTTTCTCAGCAATTTCCTTATGCTGCGTAGCATAATGTCCTAATAAAACTGAAATTTCGCAAACCTTTACAACTTTACGCAAATCTTACACACGCGATTTTCTTTTCGTCATCAACGTTAAATAAATCAATTTTGAATTTGCACTTCCTGCTTCAGCATGGTAACTTTATGACAGCCACTCGATTGTACGAATATGTTTGTTGATATGGAAAGTTTAAGCACGCAAATAATTATCAAACATAATGAGGGTTGTGCAAAACATGCACAGTAGCATGAATCTCTTTGCCAATGGTAATCTTTAACGCAATATCTTTAGGATTATATCGCAAAGGACGTAAAGCTCAAAATAATTTTCTTAACATTTAGTTAATTAGCACTTATAGAAGTTCAATGGACTTTGTTTATTAATTTAATAATCTGTATTAATTCTCTGCATTATCAAATCAACCTTAGCGCTGTGATCGTAGCAATTTAACAGTTGTATGCTCTCACGAGAGTCGATCTATAGAGAGATTTGACCATTACTCTGAGAGACATGAACGAAGTTAAAGGGTCGAGCTCTCCGCACTAACCCAAATCGACACTGTTGTTTCATAAGGGCCAATGTCACAAACGTAAACAATGCCCTTTTCCTGCAAATTCCTCAACAACTAGGACCGCTCCCAGTTAACAACCACTTGGAACTGGTGGCGCTCCGCCTTCTATCGGACGGAAGTGGAAAATACCGCCAGGTCTCTAATCTTCCTGAATCGCGAAGAAGTCAATGTTTACGTTTGCGACTTTCGCCCTTTATCAACAATGTCGAAATATGAGCTGAGCACAACGAACTGCACCAGCACGACCCTTTCAAATTAAAGGGTTGTCTCTAACAGTGGGAGTCACTTAAAAGTTTTGTGCCGCACCATATCCCTCCTGAGGGAGTGGAGAAACGGAGCTCAAGCCATCACTGAACAGGTGAAATCCTGTAGATTCACACAAATAAAGTTAGAAAAATAATACAAATTTGAATTGCTAGGAAAAGTTCTCTGCGGATAACCTTTCGGCTGTTTGACATAAATAATCAGAAGGATGGAGAACTGATGGAACGAAGGCAATCCAAGTCAAGCTTCATATACAGATATTCAAAGCTCTTGGTTTTATTTCGATTAGTTACGACCATCTGCCAGTTCTTTAAGTACAGTTCTTCTAAGGCAGCAGATTCACATATGTCGTCTGCTTCACATGAACAGATTGATCCTTTCATAATCCGTCCCTTTATTTTCCTGTTTATATTTATCTGGCAAACGGCGCTGACGACGATGATGACGACTGGTACGCTATACATTTCTGATCGAATCGTGAAAGAAGATTGATATTATTTCAACATTAACGAAGGCAAAAGTGGAGTCATATGATTGCGTCATTTGCTCTACAGTATTCGAATTTGAACATTGTTTGAACATTTGAACATTTGAACACCTACATTCAGCTCTCTGATGCATCGTGTGCGCTAACAAGAACTTTCCTTTCAAATCAGCTAGCGTTAAGCGAGCGAAAGGACTTTATATGCTTCATTTTCATCTAATGCATCAAGCAATGCAATTTCCTGGTTGATGGGAACATGCATGATTCAGTATTATGTACCATTGCATGTTTCCTCATTGACAATAACTGACCGAGTGAGTTGATCAAATTTTCATATTCGAATATTTGATGAATCTATAACTCATGTGATCCGTAATCGAAGGTTTACCACACAATTTGGTATTCAATGCTGCTGAATGTTGCTTAATTTGTCATTCTATGTATCGATAAGGACTCGAGTATGATGAATTCAATTATTTGTTGCAAAACTGATTTGCAACTGAACATATCATCAATGTGTTTTGAATGCATGGAGAAGGAGAAAAACCTCTTGTCTTGATTAATTAGATATCACATTCATTTAAATGCTCATAATTTACAGGATTCAAGTAAGTTAATGCATAGGTTGGCAATCCACATTACTAAAGGTACAATTGTCTACAATTTTCATGTTCTGGTAGAAATCTTGTTACATCGTTTATAATCACAATCTTTTTGCTTTAATGTGGTTATGAGTCATCTCCTCGACTGGTTCACGGCAAAAAAAAAAACAAAGGCAGCTTAGCACATATATGAAACAGTGTCAGCATGGTATACAGAATCAAGATACGTAAAAGAAAATGACAGTTCAAAAGTAGCGTGATTGCTATCACTGTGTGAACGAGAGTGCAAAAGAGGCCAAACCAACCCCGTAGCAGAGATGCTTCTCAGCAGCGAACATCTTTATGAATATTTCAGCATACCAAAAAGTTCTTCTTCCGAATCGTGCGTTTACAACACTAGATTTTATTTAAAATATTGTTGATAACACATTTTCAATTTGTTCAAAATAATACCAGCTATTATGGGCATAAATATAATCCTAAGACATCTTTCTGCACACCATTTATTTCATTTCAATTTCACTAATAGATGTTGTTCAATTTGCATCCCCGGACCATTTCAACTGTGAAGCTCACCACAGTATAAATCAATAATATATCTTTTGTTTGATTCGGGCAGGGAGAAAAGTTACAAAATATGATTTCTTGTAGCGTTTGATTTCACCTATCAGTTCACTCAATTCTAAGTTTATTATATTTTGTCATCAAAAACATAATTCCCATGCTCAAAAGATGTAAATCTTCAAATTATTTCGAAAACAATTTCAGATTTTACCAAAACAAATAATAAACAAAACACATGATGTTTATTTTCGTAAATAATAACAACGGACGGTAATGAGCTACCGTCCGTGGACATATGGCTATTATCAAACCCCTTGTGATATATGGACGCCAGGAAGGTGGGCCAAACTCAATCGTGAAGCGTTCATGAAGAAAATGGACGTATGATTTTCAATCAAACGCCTTATGAAAATATGCCACAAGAAATCGGTATGAATTTCAATATGTTTGCCTTATGAATGATGATTTTCATTTGGAAAAAAGTGAAGTGCGAACGATGGGTTCGAACCATGGACGTCGGGAAGGGAGGCCAATATGAAGACCACAGGCCGATCGACACTTGATTACTCTAGTACTTACTGCGATAAAGCACTGTTGGTGGAATAATCAGTCGAAGATTCAAGGCGCAGTTATGAATTTCGATAGTCCAGTTCGCTGAGTGTTGGCTTGCTTGTCCCTAGCAGCGATAGCAGTGACGTCAATTGTTCACAGTGAAAATTTATCTTTACGTACGTGTCGATAGTGCCTTGTTTTTGTATGCCGTGGGTCTCAGTATGCTTACTCTTATACTCTAACTTGCGGCGATTAAATATGCGTCACTCTAGAGGGCTAGAGGTGTCATCTTTTCTTACAAGACTGTCTGTTACTTTATTCGTCAGTGATTCATACATCATTTCTGGGATAATGTTCTGCATTTTAGTTGCAATTATTTAAAACGCTTAAGTAAGCAAATTATGAAAAGCTGTGACAGGTGTTATAAAATACATTTTCGGATAATTATGGTACTACTACTTCTGGATTTACATTCAAACTGGAACTTGGACTACCTTTCACAACTTCATTGGTTCGTTTGGGCACCCTCTTTTTATTAACAAATCGTACAATATTACTAGTTTATCAACAAACTTATTTTAATGCAATTTCTTCATATTATTCAGTCATAATTTATTGTAATAATAAGTTTTTTTTATTTATTTATGTTTAAGGCGCATCTAACCATTGTATATGCGCTTTTTGGAACTAAGCGTTGACCGATTTACACGCAACAAGTTGCATTCAACGGGGAATTCAGTCTTAGGGTCTGTCTCATTTGGAGAATTAAACTTAAAAGTGACAGTTCGAAAATTAACAAATAACCCGGTTATAAGAATGGCTGGTGCTACCCAAGATTTCAATAACATCGATGCAAAATGATTCGATATCTGTCAAAGTAATCATGCTCTGCGAGCAGGGTTATTCGATAATTATTGAAATGTCACTTTTAAGTTTAATTTCAGTTTAATTCTCCAAATGAGACAGAGCCTTATTGTTTGCCATTTAAAATTGGACCTTTAGACATTGCCTTCCGAAGATGTTGACAAATTATCATTTATTTTCATAGGGACCCGTCATTTATTTTCATAGAAAAACGCAAAATTAAAAAATTTTTTTTTTTTTTGCCTGTGATGTATATAAATTAATAAAAGCAGGGCAAATAGGTAAAAAAACGCTAGTTCACCAAATCGTTAACGCATACTTAGAAAACAAAGTATTTCAGGACATTAACCGGATACATCATTATATGCTTCCGTTGTTGAGTGTGAACGTGTTGTAAGCCATTTATTCAGTTACAAAATATTGTTGGTGACGGTGTTGGTAAAACTCAAAATCTCAAAACCCTGGATGATTCAAATCAAGCGTGAGTTGAAACGCACCCAACTCAGCACCTAAAACTCATGGATGAGTTGAATCTCCATTTGAATCATCAGGTTTTCTTTTGCCTCCTTCGTTAAAACAGTGATGATTGACGTTTGTCGCATAAAAATTAGACAATCTTTTTTATTAGCAATAAATTGCCTCAAATTAATTTCAAATGCGTTTTTAAACCAAAATGATTTTTTGCCAAATGGGTGAAATGAGTGCGTTTAGCATGACAAATTCAGCGTGATCGATTCACTTTAAAATCTCAGCAATACGCGTAACTTCT
>NC_085141.1:299129434-299264296 GCF_024139115.2 Armigeres subalbatus
TCCTCCTAAGGTTTATCCAAAAGTTCTTTCTTGTGTTCCTCCGGAAGTTTTTTCCCAGGTTTTTAAGGAATTCCTCCAAAAGTACCTCCAGGAATTCCTCCAAAAGTACCTCCAGGAATTCCTAGAGAAGTTTCTGTTTGATTTACTTTAGCAGTTGCTCCAGGAATTCTTTCAGAAGTGCTTTCAAAAGTTCTGCCGAAAGTTCCACCAGAAATTAGTCGAGAAGTTCCTCCAGGAATTCTCCGGGAAATTTCTCAAGGAATTCCTCAGAAGATCTTCCCTGAATAATTCCAAAAGTTCTACCAAAATTGCTCCAGGAATTCCTCAGAAAGTTTCTTAAGAATGGAAATTTAATTGCGAATCCCTCCAGAAAATTCTGATACTCCATAAATTTCTCCAGAAATTTACCCGGAAATCCCTCCAGATATTTCCTAAAACATTCCTCCAAAAAGCCCTGGATATTTCTTAACAAATTCCTATAACATATTTCTAATAACAATATCCAAAAAATATATTCGGAATTCTCCTGACATTTCCCACAGAAACTATTACAGAAATTCCATCCGAAAGTCCCTTAATTACTTTCCTTGTACTTTCACCCGAATTTCGCCTCAGGAAATACTTCCACAAGCTGCCTTCTTTTCTTCGAGCTTCTCCGGAAGGTTTCCGCTGCAATTATTTCAAGAATCCTACTATAAATCCCTCAATAGACTCCCAAAGAGGTTCTTGGAAAATTGTTTATTTTAAAATTTTCTCACGCGGTGGCGGTGTGACAAAATCACCGGCGACGGCAGCGTTGTGCGGCGGCGCATAGGTCTAATTTAGTCACAATAAAGTTGCTGTAACCATTTCCATCTGACTTGTGCTGCTCGGGAGTTTGGTTTCCGACGTGGTCGATCAACCGTACACCAACTGATCAGAGTAACCAACGTCCTCAGACGGAACAAGCATGTCTCTCACACATCCACCATGGCTTTACTCGATGTCGGGAAGGCAACGTATGGTATGATGGTCTGGTGTACAAACTTCATCGCTATAGTCGTCCCAGCTACCTGGTGAAAATCATCCGCAACTATCGGACATTCCGGGTCTCAATCAGAGGAGCGAGTTCCAATGGGCACGACATTATCGCAGGCGTTCCGTAAGGTAGCATCAATTGGCCACTGTAGTTCAATCTGTTCACCTCCGACATTTGTAACTGTTCGTCAAAAGCTCTAAATGAATTGCCGCAAACTTAGTGACTTATGCGCCACTCTCAACGTTGAGGAACCACTGGTCGTGTTATAATAAGTTCCCCGACGTAACTTTAGGAAGCATGATCGCAATCTACTAGGGGTTTTAGAACGGTTCCAAAGCTAGACAACGAAAATTCAGAGGTGAAGTTTTCCTGAGGTGAAGCAGTAAAGTGAACGTAGGCAAAAACGTACTCTGTCTGTAGCGCATGAAACGTAAACTCAACACATTCCCGGGCAGACTAACAAACCACAGGGCTTAGCGAGATAAATGAATGAACGCAAGAGAAATTTATATTGAATTCATTTATTATGTATGTATTATTATGTATTATGTATAAATTGCTCGAGAGTAGAGCGTTCGCCTCGTGCGAAATTAAACGTACTCGAACTATTTAAATAATTTTAAGAAAATAGAAATAAGAATATATATTAAGTTTTCATCACTGCACTACAAGTTGTACTTTATGTAACTTCACTTTTTGATACACACCTTAGAGAAACTCTTCAGCCAAGTTAAAATAGAAATTGCAGAGCAGTTTCAGAAGCACATATTAGTTCCTCAAATTTGCGTAGTCATAGCTCTAGAATAATTGAAATTTACTAATACATTCATATTATTTTTAAACGAGTTTTAAAGTATTACTTTGAAGCTAAATAATTTCTCTCAGGACTCATTAATATTTAATTTACTTTAGTTCTAAGTTTTTATCCTAAAAAGCATATTAGAAATGGCAGCTTTTTAATTACACAACTTTATGGCAAATATTAAGTATCAATTTAACTAAATTAGTTTAATTATTTATTTATAAACTGGAAAGTAAAAATTTATGTGAGAAAGAAATATATTCACGCAAAATACTAGACACCGTTACACATTCCAGAACCTCAAGAACGTGAGACGTTTCCCTGCTAACTTCGCGCTTCTCACTTTTTACAGCGAGAAGTGATAAATGAGAATTAAGAAGTGAGAAGTCTTAAATCTCACTCCTCATTTATCACTTCTCGCTGTAAAAAGTGAGAAATGAGGAATGAGAATTGAAACGTCTGTCTTCTTACTCATAATTTCTCACTCACTCTCTCACAAATGACCTATTCGGCCAAATGTCTTATTCGACCAAATGACTCTTTCGGCCTAATGACCATTTCAGTCAAACGACCCTTTCGCCTAAAGGACCCTTTCGGCCAAATGACTCTTTCGGCCAATGGACCCTTCCAGCCAAACGAACCTTTCGGTCAATTCGCTTAAAGGACCCTTTCGGCCAAATGACCCTTTCGGCCAAATGGCTTTTGGCCGAATGACCCTTCCCCCCAAAACCGCATCATTTCAAACTCCAACGAGTAAGTTCCTGCGCATGATTTTCAACACTCAGGGCTGACAATAAAAGACAGAATCACCGTCTTCGACCAGAGGTCGCACAGACTGAACACCTAACATCTAGCATGAGACAACGGACTGGACATTTACACAACACCTAGTGGACCAGTGGAGAACTTTTCGCTTTACGAAAAGTTTTCTCCTAACCGGGGCGGGAATCGAACCCACACTCCACAGCGCATGCGTCTAGACGATTGACGTCGCTAACCGCACGGCCACGGAGCCCACTCATTCTCGTCGTATGAAGTCTTTCTCATCGTATGAAGAAAGTCATTCTCGTCGTATGAAGCAAGCGAGAAAAATATAGTCTTCGTTATAACACTGCACGACGCGACACCTTTTCTGCTTCTTCGAGCCGCATGCCTACCACGAAGATAGTCGCGCAGCCAAAAGGTATGACGATTTCCGTCGCCACTTCTTCACACAATTCATTGTACGTCATTATAGACGGAGTGGTTAAAAACATAATGGCGTCTAAAATAAACAAATAGTACGAACTTTGTTAACATAAATGTTTCGATAATATTTATAACATCTTCATACGTTATTTCAAATGCATTATTACAAAGAATTTATGAAAATATTCGCATGGCCGCTGCCGCTTGAAGAATAATGGAATGAAGTCTTCGTTCTTCGATGTCGTCATGACGATTTAGTTGCACGATGAAAGCTAACGTCGTGCGCGTCATCGACGATAAAGACAATACAACTCGTTGCTACTGTGGCTTTTCTTGCTGCTACGATGACTATTGTCAGACCTGTCAACACTCCTCCCAGAACATGTACCTCTAAGATCCTCCGTACTTCCAAGGTTCGAGACGACAATGCCTCAGTGGGGGATGTAGGGGAAGGAGGGGCAATATGCCCTAGCTAAGCATAGACTGCTATAACGAATTTCATGGGTGTTTCTACCTCACGCAACAGTTAAACAATATAGCTATCTGATGCCATATTAAAATTAGAAAAAAAATCTCAATCATTCTGATAATATTCACATTTAAAAAAAGTATTGATATTTCGTTGCCGGAAAACTCATGAGGCAAAATGCAGCTCTTAGGGAGGCAGGCAGCTTTTAGGGAGCAACGTACCATGCGTCGGCACATCAGCATTCTGGTATGGACAGTGCGTGGAGACGCGAGTACATTGTAGGATAGTTCCACTAGGGCGTTTTGCCTCGCCGAAATGTTTGATGTTTCATCAAAATGTGGAAAATTTCAGTTTTTCCTACATTCCTATCTATTATTGTGACACTTTTTTCGCCTAACCTACATAATTGCACGTCTAGTTTTATTAAGGCTATCTCAAATATGGTAAATATAAGTCGTTTTGCCCCGGGGGGCGTTTTGGGGCGTTTTCTCCTATTGTTAGAAATAATGAGAAGAAGCGACGCGATTAGCCAACACTTTTTGCCTTTTTCGTACAACAAAGTTTTACAAGGCTATCATTTCACTCCAGAAACGAACTTTTTTTAGAAAGCTCAGAGACTCATGATGTGATATTTTAATCGACTCAGCTCGACGAACTGAGCAAATGTCTGTCTGACCGTGTCCATGTATGTGTGTTCGTATGTGTGTGCACAATTGCCACAAAGAAACATTAGCCAATTTTTCACATAGTAGTGGAACGGTTCGGCACTTCATCTCATAGCTCTTATTTCCATCCCATCAAAAAATAAGCAATGAATAGGTATTTGATTTGTTTTTTATTTTTATGATTTTTTTACAGTGAGCACGCATTTCTCTGTTTTGCGATGAGTTGAATATATGTTCTGTGAGATGGAAAACGGAACAGTTCTCCTTGTTCTCAACCGATTTCTTGGCGACAAGTTGCATTCGATTGAGAATAGAGCGTAGTTGATAACTATTGACCATAGTTCCTCTACCTCTTATGCACACCAAGTTCATATCAACTTCTGTTATCGAGGCCACCGCTCCTGCTCGGGAAGCAATGTGCCACCGTACGACCGTGCCAGATTCGATTGTGACTGCAATGTGAACTTATCTAAACAGCTCAAAATCAAAAACAAAGGCAGAAAAATAATGCGTCCTGCGAATCGGCGGACATTCCAGGAACTTGTTACGAAATTTGTTTTTTGATTGATTGACGCTTTTTCCCCAGTTGCATGCGCTTCGTTCATTCCGGTCGGTGTGGTTCGCATTCCGACCGGGGGCCTTGAAGCGTCCTCGAACTTGAATGAGTTTCACATGTTTGCGTGATTGATTCCGAATTCACGTCGTCGGTTTCGTGTGCAGCGGAGCGGCAACACAGATATGCTTCAACCGTTTCCGTCGAAAAGTTCGTTTTTCGAAGCATTATTTGAATAAATCAGCGAAATCCATGAGCTTCGTTTCGCTTCGTTACCTCGCAAAACAACGTGAGATGTGTTCCGTACGGATTCAAGCTCCCAGGATCCAAGTTGGTGCTCAACGACTGTGTTCTATCGAATTGAAATGTGACAACGGGGACGACCGTGCGACATGAAATGGGTAATGAAGTGACACCGTCACCAGGTTGTTTCTCATTTTTTGTCTTCTTTTTGACTTAAACCTACCCCATTCGAGTGGGTGGATGCTGAGCAGAAAGACACGGATGGGTGACGACAGCATATCAGTTGGGCGAGCGTATCATCTCGAGTCATCTGCGATAGGCGACCGTGCCAGACAGAAGCATGGCATATCATCTACTCAATGCGATAGCAGGTTCACTTCGTATAAAGGTATAAACCAGTCGGAGGCTCAAGCCTAAACTCTGTGTTCTTTTCGGGGTGAAGCCGCAGTGATTTTGTTGAAATCGATTTCTAGTCCCAAGCAGTAATTCTCTCGTTGTTCTTGACTCTAGTTTAAACGAAAATTTATACCCGGTATAAAAGGTCATTACTGTCTGAACGTTTAATGTTTTACAAGCTCTCGGGTAGCACACGTTACCTACGCCACGACGAAGTTAAATTTTAAGCTTACCTTTATCATGATTAATTTTGTTTGAATCTGCACCGATATGCAAATCAGCAACGACCAAATGCGTAACGAAATTCTTGGATGACCCTTCTTCCAAATTTGTTATACGAGGCGGAATTAAAATTTATTGGTGAGCTTAAACCAGGTCTGCTAGAGGGCCGTAAAGTGGAATTTATTGTTCTGTATAAAGGGAAACATCTAACGTAGTAGTGCTGGGAAACGAACTATGGACAGAAGCATTGCATTCGATCCTGGCCTGGGTCCAATCCTTTTAGAAGTATGATAAAGTTTTGACTTAATTAGCCATTTGTTTAGATTGGATTTCAGCACGCAGGTACTTGATTACATCGGCATTTTTTTTTTAAATTTGAATTTAGATAGAAAAAATCAAATGCAATCAGGCACATGAAATAGAATAAGTAATTCATGAGCCTGAGATTTATCGAATAATCTATCTTACTTTCAGGTTATATTTAATTGCATTATTAGCGAAAGCAAGGAAGCTTAAATTAAACAAATGATAAACATGAGCTAATCTAATCTCATCCTTTGTTAGGAAGATTTTATTATTGGACCGGATCTTTTCTAAAGAAAATACTTGGTTTTTGGGTGTGCAAATTGGTGGATTTCCGAAGGAAACTATACTATCCACAGATTTCATCGGTCAGAATGCACTTTCCGAATAAGATATCCGCATCTTGTGTTGAATTACCTGAAAAAGAGACAAAAATGGAAATAAGTTAGTACTTAGATTTCACTTAAACGCCTAATAAAGTCTAATAATCATAATATTGAAAAACTTGTTATTATACAAATTTGAAATTTCTGGCAAATTCCACTGGAATTCTTTTGTAAACTCCACGAATTAACTCGAGATATCTTTTAATGTCACCCCAAGATTCATCTGGGAATTTTATCCAGAATTCATCCGTGAGTTTCCTCCGTCATTTTCTGCGGAATTTCCCCCGTAATTTCCTCCGAAATCCATCTGAGAATCTTCCCATAACTCCTCCGTAATGATACTTTGGAATTCGTTTGATATTTCCTCCCAGAATTCCCTTCGAAATTCCCATCCGGAGTTCCCTACTGTCCACCAATTCATCAAGGAATTCAATCCGAAAATCCCCAACGGATTTCTCTCTAGAATTCCGCTACGATATTCCCCTCAGAGTTTCCCTGATAAATTCTCTCCATAATTCTCCTAGGGATATGCCTTCGTAATTTCTCGAAGAATAACCAAAGGACCCTTAGAATTCCCTCCGGATTGCTCTTGCAGTTCCTTCCAAAATTCCATACGGAGTTCCCTCCGAAACTCCCTTGATATATCCTCTAAAATTCTCTCAAAATTCCCTCCGGACAACCCCCGGAATTCCCTTTAGAATTTTCCCAGAAATTCCTCCCGGAATCTCCCCAGAAATTCCCTCCATAATCCCTCCTGGAATTCTCTCTTGGAATTTTCTCCGGAATTCCCTCTTGGAATTCTTCCTTCGGAATTCCCTTCAGAATTTCCCCGGATATTCCGCGGGATTCCCTTCGTAATTCCCCCTGGAATTAACCCTGGAATTAACCCCGGAATTCCCCCGAAATTCCCTTCGGAATTCCCCCCGGAATTCCCTTCGAAATTCCCTTCGAAATTCCCTTCGGAATTCCTCCCGGAATTCCCCTCGGAATTCCCCCCGGAATTCCCTTCGGAATTCTCCCCGGAATTCCCTTCGGAATTCTCCCCGAAATTCCCTTCGGAATTCTCCCCGGAATTCCCTTCGGAATTCTCTCCGAAACTCCCCTGTAATTCCTTCGAATTCCTGGAATTCCTTCGAATTTCCTGAAATTCCTTCGAATTCCCAGGAATTCCTTCGAATTCCCAGAATTCCTTCGAATTTCCCCGGAATTCCTTCGAATTTCCCAGAATTCCTTCGAATTCCCCAGATTCCTTCGATTCCCCGAATTCCTTCGAATTCCCAGATTCCTTCAGAATTTCCCGAATTCCTTCGAATTCCCGAATTCCTTCGAATTCCCGAATTCCTTCGAATTTCCCAATTCCTTCGAATTCCGAATTCCTTCGAATTCCCAATTCCTTCAGATTCCGAGATTCCTTCGAATTCCCGAATTCCTTCGAATTCCCAGATTCCTTCGATTCCCTGAATTCCTTCAGATTCCCAGAATTCCTTCGAATTCCCGAATTCCTTCGAATTTCTGAATTCCTTCGAATTCCCCAGATTCCTTCGAATTCCCAGGAATTCCTTCAGATTCCCCGGAATTCCTTCGAATTCCCAGAATTCCTTCAGATTCCCCAGAATTCCTTCAGATTCCCAGATTCCTTCGAATTCCCGAATTCCTTCAGATTCCCCGAATTCCTTCAGATTCTGAATTCCTTCGAATTTCTGAATTCCTTCGAATTCCCCAGATTCCTTCTGAATTCCCCAGATTCCTTCTGAATTCCCAGATTCCTTCAGATTCCCCAGATTCCTTCGAATTCCCCAGATTCCTTCAGAATTCCCTGAATTCCTTCAGATTCCAGAATTCCTGAATTCCCCAGGAATTCCTTCAGATTCCCCAGAATTCCTTCAGATTCCCAGATTCCTTCAGATTCCCCGAATTCCTTCGAATTCCGAATTCCTTCAGATTCCCCGAATTCCTTCGAATTCCCAGATTCCTTCGAATTCCCCAGATTCCTTCGAGATTCCCAGGAATTCCTTCGAATTCCCGAATTCCTTCGAATTCCCGAATTCCTTCAGATTCCCCAGAATTCCTTCGAATTTCTGAATTCCTTCGATTCCCCAGATTCCTTCAGATTCCCAGGAATTCCTTCAGATTCTGAATTCCTTCGAATTCCCAGAATTCCTTTCGAATTCCCAGATTCCTTTCAGATTCCCAGAATTCCTTCGAATTCCCAGAATTCCTTCGAATTCCCGAATTCCTTCAGATTCCCAGAATTCCTTCGAATTCCCAGAATTCCTTCGAATTCCCGAATTCCTTCGAATTCCCCGAATTCCTTCGAATTCCCCGAATTCCTTCGAATTCCTGATTCCTTCAGAATTCCCAGAATTCCCCGAATTCCCAGAATTCCCAGAATTCCTTCAGAATTCCCAGATTCCCCGAATTCCCAGAATTCCTTCAGAATTCCACCGGAATTCCTTCGAATTCCTTCAGATTCCTTCGAATTCCTTCGAATTCCTTCAGAATTCTCACCGGAATTCCCTCCGGAATTCCCCCTGGAATTCCCTCCGGAATTCCCCCTGGAATTCCCTCCGGAATTCCCCCTGGAATTTCCTCCGGAATTCCCCCTGGAATTCCCTCCGGAATTCCCCCTGGAATTCCCTCCGGAATTCCCCCTGTATTTCCCCTGGAATTTCCCACGAAACTCCTCCTGAGTTCCATTTGGAACTTCCCCGGAATTTGCTCTGGAATTTCCACCAGAATTCCATCCGTAATTCCCTCCAGAACTCCCTTGGGAATCCCCCCGGTATTTACTCCGAAATTCCCCCGGAATTCATTCTGGAATTCCCCCGGAATGCCAAGACTAGGAAAATTTGCCGAACGTAGAGTTCATTTCACTCGTGCATTCATAGTTATTCTTGGATACTTGGCGTATTAACTAAAAGTAAAGAATCGTCTTGTGCTATAATTTTGGTTGGATCTTCAATATATGTAGATTCGCAACGATAAATGTACTCAACTACAGCATATTAGGCTAACACCCTATCTCAGAGGTTCCCAAACTGTGGGTCGCGACCCCCAGGGGGGTCGTGGGCTGTTCAGTGGTGGGTCGCGAAAGACAAATCTTAATTCATAATTTTGTTACCGTCAACGGTGGTGTCATTGGGCCAAAATGTGGTATGTTCAAAGTAAATGTTACAAAGCTCTAGTAGTTAACATTCGAATCAAGTTTTAATTAGTTTTTTGTTATACGATATTTGGGTAAGTAGAAAGAAGTCCATTATAATCCAAATGTAAGCCCCGAACCCAATCCAAAACCAATCCTAATCGAATTCGAATTTATTCAAAATCCAATCCAAATCTCATTCAAATTCAATACAAATCTAATTCAAATCCAATATAAATTCAATCCTAATCAAATCGAAATCCAATTCAAATCCAATCTGAATAAATTTCAAATCCAATCCAAATCCAACCCAAATTCAATTCAAATTCCATCCAAATCCACATCCAATCCAAAAAATAACGAATTTTTGACAAATACGATATAAAGCAATTTATTATAATTTGTGTAATCTAACGCGAACTCATTTTTATCTAATTTCACAAAATCAATGCATTTGGTACTTGGTGGGTCGCAAGCAATATGGGATTCTGCTAGGTGGGTCGCATATCCAAAAGTTTGGGAACCTCTGCCCTATCTGATCATTATATCAACAAAAAAACTGAACTGTATTGATATTAAAGCCCTTTAAGCCACAATCAATACGATTTAGGAATAAATCTCCATTTGCCAAATGGATTCCTATTCTCTCTTCTGTGTGATACCAAATGATAACTTTTGCAACAGGTCGACCCTCCTTTCAGTTCCACTTGGTCAATCGACCGTTAATCCAACCGCAATGGATTTTTAGATTAATCGATCATTACGTCTTGTCCATCACTTTCGCAAACTCGCTACCGTACGGCTTAGAAGCAAACCATCGTGCCCATACTATCAAAGCCTTCCAAATTCATTCGGAATCCATCTTTTCCCCATTTATCACGGTCCAATGGGTGCAGCTTCCTTATGTCCTTGGTCCTCAGTTCCCGTCGCATCGTTTTCGTCGCATCTCCACTTCATTTCGCCCAGGAACTTGTTGATTTGCTCAAGATGGTATTCAGAAACTCCTGCAAGCAGCAAACAAAAAGCTTTTTACTCGCACAAAGAAAAATGTATCTGCCGGTGGCGGGTGGCGGATCCATTTTGGCAAAGAACCCGTCGAATCGTTCTCCACGGAAGAATGCTTTTGAAGATTTTCGGTGGCGAAAACCCGGTGCCTTCTGGTAAGTTGGTATCTGTTGCTGTTGCTTTATGGTTGGAATAATTTAGGGTTTATAACTTGTTTCGCCTCCATCCGGTGGCGGTCTTCGCCGTCATCGTCGTCCCATTATACCTTTACATCGGTTGAACTTTGCTGAATGAAAATCCAGAGAGCAACAATTCGGAGGGGAAGGATTTTCGTTTCGTAAGTTTAATACCAAATTATGGTAATACCTACACAGCGCTGAACTTCGAGCTTGCTCGAAACAAAGAACCATTTGAGCGCCGAATAGCAGACGCCTGTTGGCGCGTTTGATGCAATGAAACATAACTCACGGGAACGTGACCGGAGGAATGCTCCAATAGCGCCACGATCCCGTCGGAATCGTTCCGTTTGGGAAAGATTTATGCGCGGTAGTAAATAAGCGTACGTGAGGGAACTTTGGACACGAATTTTATTGGTTTTGTCATTTTCGTCGCCCTGCCTACGGCAACGGACACAATGTGAGTAATTGAATGCGGATTTCGATTCTATTAGGGGCGAAGAAAAAATGATGAAGATGAATGTTAGGCTCGATCAATCTTGCCTACTACACATTAACGCAAAATCTCATTTAAGCCTCGTCGGTGCACTCCATCATAAGATGGGAAAGCTCATTTCATTGCCCATATGTTGCCGTCGTTGATGTGGGATGTGTTAAGCGATTAAAACTTTTTCTTGGATCTGAGCATCTGAGGAGTTTCCCACATAGAAAGGGCCGGTCATAAGGATTTGTTGTTTACCCTAAATATTTTCATATAGTGTTCCCGGAAGATTAAACTTATTGTTGGTAGTATTGGATAGCAATCTAGCGCAATGGAGTAGGAAGGCATGAACTGTTGAGTACCAACGTATTGCTACGTTTTAGATTTTGAATCACTGAATATCAGACTGGGAAATGCTTCCTAAGGAAACTATCTACAATGTAAAAAGGGTGAGTCGTTAATTATTGTACCATTTCTGATTATTTGGTAAATCGGCTACAGCTATCGAAATGAAACCAAATTTTCACGGTACTTCAGGTATGTAACTATTTATTACAACTTATACACATTGATTCTATTTTAGGATGTGTTTAAGTGAAAATCTCGACATTTACGATTAACACCCTGCACAGTCGTTTCCGGTACACTTTTATCAGCTTTTTCACTTCTTCATAATTTCTGTTTCTTCCTCGAATTTCCAAAGTTCGGGCTTTATCATGGCCCAATAGATTTCGATTGGACGGAGTTCGGGACAGTTTGGTGGGTTCATGTCTTTCGGCCGTTTTTCGGAGGAACACAGTTCTGTATCAGTAAACAAAATCCTTTTGAGAACGGTTTGCAAAATTCTTCCATCTCCATCGGAATCTTATTGACAACTTTGCAATAACAATAACTTTGCAAAATTTGGTTAGCTTTGGTGAAGAGGGAAAAAAGTTTCGCAAATTTTAAAGTGGCACAGTAATTAACGACTCACCCTTGAGGGTGTTTGTTCCATTATTAATAATATGCACCGGTATTGATAATATTTGTGAAGCGAGGATTTTGGCTCAATTTGTATCGTTACAGGTATGCGGCCACCGCTGACATTTTTAAATCGGTGTGCCGTCGTTTTGAATTGGTTACGCCGCTGATCTATAACAGCATCGACAACAGCACATCAAATAATTGGATTGATCGTTGTCCATCATCCATGCCCCGTTGGGCGCAAGCTGCTTTCTATTCCCAATGACGACCCGATATCATCCAACAGAGCCCAGTTGACCACTCACAGCCGATTGAAAATAAGGAACATCGTCATAAAAGCCGAAGAATATTATCTGATCCACTCACGTCCGATAAAGACACCTATCTATTAGGATGCTCCCGTTGAGTAGTTGAGGGAACACTCATCTAAGATCGTCACGACCCAGACCGAATAAACCAGAGTGATGATTGTAGAGGCAGTCGGTTTTACTCAGTCCAACCGTGCAGATAATTACTAGAACTAGAGTTCTTTCACCACCTTTCACATCGTGAGTATCACCGGAGTGTACAGTTCAGTGGATATGATGAAAAAGTCCGGTGATGACAATTATTGGTTTATTTCGATATCGGCTCTAGGCCTTTCTTTAAACCAGCATGATTTGAAATGGTGCATACGTCTATCTGGCTGGTGGTGCAGTGGTGCGGTCTAGACGTCAAGGGCGTGCTAATCAGCGGGGTGGCCAGCATGGACCAGCATGACCCCATTTGTCCGGACAGGATGTGTCGTTCTGCAGACGCCACACGGTCATCACACCCACAGAACAATAGTTTAAGTAGGGTAGAATTTATGGAAGTACACTTTTAATTCTCTCAATTTTTATGTTTTGTAAGGTTGAAATTTCCCTCTTGGATTGGGATGGCTCGATATTCTAATGAGTGGTTTTCCTTGACATCGTACCATTTTGTTGCCACAGGTCAAGTTGGGGATCGGGGGAGTCCTGTGTGCCTCTTCCCACTTATTGTGTTTTATCTCCGGGTTTCATGCGCCCCCTTGGAATGTAGGAAAAAAACTCATCTGGCCGAAAATGTTATTTAGCTCGAATGAACATACGGCTGAAAATGTCATACGTCCGGCCTAAAAAGTCGTTTAGCCAAATAGGTCATTTGACCGAAAACACCATTTTCCGAAATGGTCCATTGGTCGAAAAGGACATTTGGCAGAAATGGTCGTTTGGCAGAAACGCCATTCGGCAGATAATGCCATTTAGTCAAACGGGCGGACATTTTTGACCATCACTAGTTCAGCAACTAACAATTGGCCGTATGACAGGTTTGGTCAAATGACATTTTCGGCCAAATGGCCTTTCTGTCAAACGACCATTTTAACCAAGCGGCCTTTTCAACCTGGTGACCTATTCGGCCAAATTACCAGTTCAGCCGTATGTCACTTTGGCCAAAAAGAATTTTCAGCCAATCCATTTTCGATCTAATATGAACCGTTTAGCGCAAACGTTCATGTCGGCCAAATGAAATGCGGGTAAATGCCTTCCGACTTAACCTGTAGGACAAAACAAAGAATATCCCATAGACATTCAAAGAAATTCAGTTAACTGATCATGCGGACGATTGAACGATCATACGGACTCGTTTGTGTTGTGTATAGCAAGCGTTGTTTTTTGCTCGAGTGTTGGAATAGAGAACTGTTTCGGGATGCTATTCGCGAAGTCGAAGCAAATTCTGCTCTTCCCTCCTATGGGAAATCCCATTGCTATCTGTCAGAGTTTGAGTGAAACATGGCCGCCATCCCCTCCTCTCTGTTGCTCTACTGTAAAAACCCATAAAGAACTGTCATTGTTTGTGTGAAGAATTTTGCTTCGACTTCGCGAATACCCAATGATAAATTTCTTTTAGAAAGCTCCAAATGCGGGGAGCACTGGCTCTGATGATACATTTCAACTTGATCTACACAGCTGTGCAGTAACCAACACGAAAGGAGCGAAAACAAAGCAAGAATCACAATTTTCTGTGGGAACTGCCTATGGGGCTGTCCACAAACCACGTAGACCGAAATTTCACTTTTCCAAACCCCCCCGTCCCCCCTAGTAGACTTTCGTAGACTTTCCCGAAACCCCTCCCCCCACCCCTTGAAGTCTACGTAGACTTTTCCAAATTTTACAAAACCTCATATGTGATTGGAAAAATATGGAAATCAACCACGTTTCAAGCAATTCAGCTATTCAATTCTATTTCCATGTAAACATTACAACAAAGTTCGTATTTCAAACATAATAAAACCAAACTGAACAAAATCCAACAAAACGAAAATCAAATTTAATCCTCTGTCCATAACTTCTGAAATCAAATCTAAAAGCCAATTAATTTAATTACTGTTGAATTCAATTCCTCCTAGAGGTGTGCGCCACCATCGCCGACACTTTTGCATCGGCGCGCCACTGATAAAATCTGTCACGCATCTGACCTATCATTCTCAACGCCGGTTCAAAATTAGGAAAACCGAAGAATTTTCAGAATTTTGAAAAATTTCGAGTTGAAATTCCGACAATGTCAATTCTACATTCCAATAAGTTTTGCGTGGAAATTTCGTAAAATTACCCAATTGATAACCTTGAAATACTCCCTAGAACTCTCCGTGATAATTCCGATGCTTTACTTGAAAATTCCATGCAATATCCCGCTGAATAATCATCTGTTGAAATCCCAAGATTTTTCTTCTAAATTCCAAAAGTTTCCCCGTTAAAAAAAACCCTAGTAATTTTCCGTGAAAATTAAGAATTATTTCCCGAGGTAATTTTAAGTTTAAACGGACATTCCGAAATATTTCCCGTGGAAATTTAAAATTGTTTCCTACGATATTTTTTAATTTGGAGCAATTTCTTGAGGAAATTTAAATAAATCTTATGGGCATTCCAAAGAATTTTCAGAATAATTTTCGGCGGAAATTCTGGAGATTTTTCAATTGAAATTTTTGTGAACTTTGTGATTTTTCAGTTGAAATTTTTGTGAAATTCTGGAGATTTTTCAGTTGATATTTTTGTGAATTTCTCGTAAAAAATTCGAATAAATTTTCATGAAAACTAGAAAGGCTTTTTTACAAAAATTGCATTTTTTTGTGGAAACTCAAATTGTTTTTGGTGGGAAATTAAAATAATTTCTCGTGGAAGTTTTCAAAAATTTATTTAGAAATTTCTAAAATTTTCCATCGATAATTCCAAAGAATTTGCATTATAACTGCCGAAGAATTTTCATGGGCATTTAGAATAATTTTGCTTATATGTCCAAAGAATTCCTCGCGAAAATTCCGAAAAATTCCGAAATTAAGAAAAAAAAAATCTAAGACTTCCCAGAAAATCTCCAGTGAATATTCTGAAGGGTTACTAGCGGAAATTTCGGAGAATTCCCTTTACAAGCTCCAAAGAATATCTTTTGGGCATTCTAAAGACTTTTTCTGGGATATTCTAAAATGCTTCCTTTGTAAATTCAAAAAAAATCCGTGGATGTACTTCAAGTACGACATAATTTCCATAGTTTGCAAAGAAGTTTCGAAAATCAAAAGAAATTCTAGTAGAATCTGCAGTAAAATCCAAGTGAGGATGTTGAAAAAATTTCGAAATTTTTTATAGAATACTTAGGAGCTTTTTTCTGCTCAACAAAGAAGAACTTCCTGGTAAAATTCTTGATAGTTTTAAGCCATAGTTCAGGCTTTTACTTTAGTGAAATTCATAACATTTTTATGGAGAAACGCAAGAGATTATTTCGGTCAAGTCATGCAAAAAAAACGGAAAATCCTAAAAAAAAATTAAACTTGTGAACTCCGCTCAAAGCTGCTGTATATCGTTTTCGAAAAAAAAACAAGGTCTACGTAGACTTTTGGTATACCCCCCCGTCCCCCTTCATAGACTATCGTAGACTTTTTCGAAACCCCTCCCTCCCCCTCAAGAGTCTACGTGGTTTATGGACAGCCCCTATCCGATTTTGTTTTTTCGTATTTGTATACAAGCTTGATAAATATGTTATCATGGCTTGTTATGATTCGGAACAGTTTTTGCCTCTCTTTTATCGTTATTCGTTATATATTGAGAGCGATTTATGCAAACCCTGCTAATGAATATTTTGGAAAAAAAAAACTCAAGGAATTTTCTGGGGAAGTGTATCGGATTTTTTCCGGTAAAATTCAAAAGGAACGTAATAAAAATAATCAGAAGAGTTGTGTACAAGACAAGAGCGCAAGGTAGATGTTGGACAACATAACGCAATCATTGCGATTGAACTTTCTGTCGTCACTAAGCGATTGTGCTTAGTAATTTGAAGAAATTTCTTCCCGGATCAGCTTTTTTCGGAAAGATGGTCATGAAAAAAATCGATTTATTTCCAATGCGATGCGTCTTCCCAATGACAGCAACAAACCCAAATCAAAATCTTGGGAGAAAATTTTACTTTGCTGCTACTGATGGCCCCAAGGAACATTTGCCTGTTGAACAAACTTATCTTATGCTTGTTCTTTCAGCTTGATATTGAATAGTTGTTGTTGTATCTTGGTATGCAGCTGCTACGCACACATTGTTCAAGCAAATCTGGAGAATTTATTCAATCAATGATCATTTACTGATAACAATCTTATGTCGTAATTGCGATTATTAAGTTATTAGTTATGCTTATTAAAGGTTATAGATCATTTGTGAGTTTGTTTATTCCACGCTGAACTATTTTGATACAGATTTCTTAGGTTTATATTCAGCTTTTGGTTTTAGAAAGAAAAACAACATTACAGTTGAATAATATTCGTTTAAAAATTTATATTTAATGTTTTTTGGTGCCGTTAAAAGTTTCCTTCAATCTGTTTAAAAAGCATAACAAATTTCATAAATCGTTTAGAAGCATTACATGATTTTTAAACATCCTTTATACAACTATTCGAAAACTATTAATCAATTAGATTATTATGAAAAAAATGAGGATTGTTTTCTATATTGAAATTTTTTATTATCACTTTTATTCTGTTAGTTTATTGAACTATGTATTTGGAAAATTTAGGTAATTAATTTCATCTCAATACCTACATGGGATTTGAACATGCCTCCATCAATCCATAGTCGCCTGCATACCACCTGAGCTATCCTGGGTGTTAAATGAGACGTAACTAAACATATATAAAAACTTGACAAGATTGAATAAATGCTATAGCAAATGACAGTGCAACATAATGTAGCTGAACAAAGTTAACTTTTTCGACACATTTAATCTTTGTGATAACATCGTTGAACAATCGGTTTAAAACTGAACAAGTGATTTTACCACAGTGGTAAACATTTTCCGTTCGGTTTTGCCCTGCCCTATATTTTGACGTACCTATGCAACGCTTGACACGCTCTTATTCATACTGCTGTCATTGTCGTCCGTCATTGCATCTTGCGCAAATGTTTTCGCTATCGTGAAAAATGGAACAATCAAAAGGTAAATATTGGAAACATATCAAAAATTTAAATATATTCTAATTTTATATTTTAATATCTAATTCAAGATTATTTTGTTGTTGTTCAAACAAAAGAAGCGGGAAAACATGTCCTCAGCGCAGTTCCGTGTCGATGGGTCCGAGATGGGTATCTGTTTTGGCCCGGTAAAAATGTAAACAAGTTGCGGACAAATCTAAAGTCGGAACCATGCACCAGTTGGAGTAAAATTGTGTGCAGCGTCAAAAGGAAGTATATACCGTCCTACGAGGAAGCAGAAATGGAAGCAGCCGAGCTGTCGGGACAAAACACAGAGAGCTCCGACGCAGCACCGCGGAAGAAAAAGCAAAAGAAAACGATGAAGGATGGCAGCAGCCAAAGATTCGATTTCAATCATCTGGTTCCAGCAGATGGTATGTTTTTCAATATATTTTATTACTGTCCTATTACATTTGGGTGTCCACTTTTCAGGAAATCACAGTACCTCCAGTACGGTATCAGGGACCGAATCGAATACCGTCAATCAATCGATCGTCAATGATTCTCAGAATCATCCTGAACCATCACACAACTTGCTCTGCTCTGCAAGTATGAATCCGGCAAATAACGTCGCCACGCAGTCAGCTCCCGAACAACCCGTTTTCGTGACAACAGTACCTGTCTCCGGAGAAGGACAATCAGTTTTGGATGGAAATCAGGCGATTACGACGGCGGGTGAATACATGTATTACCAACAAGTACGGAATTGCTTTACTGTGTGTTTGAGATATTTTATTTATAATGCATATGTACATTACAGGAACCTATTGATGTTGACTACATCGTTAAGCCCGTTACGGAAAAATGAGTGCTCCAAAATGAAGCAAGAGATACTTTCGGCAGTTGGGACTATGATGGCATCTTTTAAAAGTGATATGGACGTTAAGCTTGCTGCAGCTTTACGTGCCCAAACGAAACCGTTCGATGACAATGAGGATGACATAAAATTTTCTCCGGTGTCATGCATCGAACAAATCCATGAGCTGGAGAAGAACCTAGCGGATGAAATCTACGCAAAGCGTTTCGTAAGTATTGAATTAACTAGGTGGCCGTTTTTTATTATTCAATCTATTTGTATTTGTAAAAAAAATATAAACAAAGATACAGAAAACGACGAATTCAAAGCTGCGAAATTTATGCACTGTTCTTGGACTCACAGAAAATTTATATTACATATTTACAGACCTCTTACATGAAAAAGATCGTTGGTTTTGTTGGTGACAACTGCAACGGATTGAACATTTCGTATACACTTGTGGATCATTTCTTCGAACGAGGCGTAATGATGAAATGTTCGTGGAGTGGGGCAAGTCGCACCACTGCTATCAAATTGGCAATCAAGAATTGTACCAACATCCTGGACACATTCTTTGCTATTGTCCGCAGTGTGAATATGACTTTCTCCAGGCAGCTTCTTGAGCATTTTTTCAAACAAATTACAAGGAATGCTAAAAAACGAAACGAAGCTAAGGGTTTGCGCCAACCAACAATTCATCGAAGAGCAAAACGACAGAAAAAGGCGCAAGCTACAGGTAGTTTTGATGATCTCTTTTCTTTCTTGTGATTGATTGATCTTGTTTTGTTTTTCAGTGACTGTTGCTTCAATTAGAAGTTCTAAGAGTGATGGAAGCCTCTCGACAGACGATGATTCACAATCGAGTAAATCATCTAACAGTGAGGTTTCGGGCAGCGAGATGGTAGTGAGCAAGGTGGAGGATTGGGATCCTAATTACAGTTCGTCGTAATGATTCGTCACATTTTGTGAATTCTGTGTTAACCATGAAGATTTGGTTTCAGTTGGTTTTAATTGCTTGGCATGAAGGTGCGATTTTAGTTCGTTTTTGAGGTTTTGTTCAATATTTTATTCTTTTCGACCATTGTTTTTTGTTACTGTTTAGCGCTGTTTGATGGATTGACAGTAATTAAAATATCAAATTCCTGTACATCATTCGAAATATGATAACAATCAAATAAAAACCGATAAACTGTTTTTTTAGAATAATTAGATTTATTTATATAATATACTTTTATTACAAAAATGTGTGTAACACTGGCACAAAAACATGGTAGCCGTCCTTATAGCTTATTACTACATATTTACAAACAATGTCTGATGGGCGATAAGGCTTTGAAGGATTGGTCAAAGATATGTTTGCTTTATATATACCTAAAAAAGAAGAGCGAATTGGCAATACGAAAAAATCTTCAGGTAATTTCACGGAAAAGCCTCGAATGACAATTTGATTTTGTGCATCGTATGAAGCGTCAAACAATTTGACTATTTCATTCTGATTTGATAGAAACCACGAATTCTCAAACGATTGATTCAAAAGTAGTCCCTCCCGAATTGAACAATATATGTTGTTATTTCGTTTGAACAAGTTCGGAAATAATAGTTTGCTGGTTTCTCGAGAATCCTTTTCCGAGAGTCCAGTACTTTTCTCAAGGATTCTATTTGCCACTTGTTCCAAACAATTGTTCCCTTGTCGTAGGCATCTTTTTAGCTGAGCTAAGTAGTTTTCAAAAGGGTATGCAGAAATGGAATCCAAAGATCCAAACCTCTCAACGTCAGCTACCACGTGTTCCAGATTGTGTATATTACTAGTGATATACTCTTCCCCGTAAATATTTCTGAACTCCTCGATGAATTTTTCAAATAGTGTTTGTGCAAGAGGTCTCAAACTGGCATAGAAATTTGAGGAACAAATCGTAACCGCAGTGAACAAAAGGAGGAAATGGTAGTATGATGCTTCATTTAACATATCACGTAACACGACAATACCGATGTAATTCAAAAATGTTCGCCATTCAGTGCCTTTCCAAAATGCTAAGCAATCTAAGGATCTTATTTTACGGTGGAACTCGCAAGGTAGTCTGATTCTAGTGATTCTCTCCGATAATTTTTGAATTTGAAATGCACTAAGTTTTCCGGAAAATCCCAATGTACCATCTCTCCAACCAACAAGAAGTCTTTTCATCACGCCTAGATCTAAAAGGTGGAGAGAATCGGCTACTACAAAATCCTTGATCATGTCGACATCAGTAATTCTCAAGATGGGAGATTCTTCGCCATTGTGATGTTTCTCATACATTTTGTTGCGAAATTTTTCATCCGTTCGATGTGTGCAGTGCAATGATGGAAAGACAACTGTGCGTGAGACATGTGAATATTCGCCCTGTATCGTGCATTTTAGACACCCATTTTTGCTGTTGAAGTTTGCGACACCTGAAATGTTAAATATTAAATTAAATTAAATAGTAAAATCAATAAACTTATATTTGTTATTACATATATTTTAAATCTGTAAATGAACCAACCTTTTACGAAAGCCCGAGCAGGTGAATCACAAATAAAACATCTGATTTTGGTCTTGATTTTGTGGCCATTTACAATATATCCGTTTTGTAAAATAGGAATAAGTTCATTGACAAATGGTGTCAAAAAATCATTTACGTTTGTGGGTTTGGATTTTCCAAAGAAAATTCCAACAGGCATTGGTTTCAGGTTGGAGAAGCTGTGGACATTACATAGAATAGGCCACAATTGGAATTTCGAACTTTTGTGTATCGGTAGACCGTCTATATTGATGTTGATGCTTATTGAGATGTCTTCAGCAAGTTCAACAAACCAATGTTCTAAACACTTTTGAAGTCCAAAATGCCAATATTTCCCACCGGCCATTTCGATGCACAATTTTCCCGTAGATTGTGGAGTATCAAGTAATGTCCGAGGATCAGCAGGTAATCGTTGGTCATTGTACTGATGCCTCATTATTTGTAGCAAGTCTTTCAACGCCCGATGAGTAATATTGTGCCGTAAAGACCACGATTTCATAGAAATATTGATGTCCTTTTCTTCAGAACCAGTGAAGACTTGAACTGCAGGATCTTCGTTATTCTCCTCAGAAGTGTCATCAGAGTGCCCGTTTGAATCTGGGATATCGCTCTGTTTTTCCAAGCTCATGGCTTGTGCATGTACTTCACAATGGTCTTAAAAAGAAAATAGTTTTTATATTTATTGTTTTATTTGTTTAAAACGGGTCAACTTACGTCGAGTCGATTCGCCGGGTATGTTTTCGGATCCAGTGATCGTCGTGTGAACAAGTTGCTCATTTTTTGCATTAGATGCAGGTGTGCAACAAATATTTTTAACAACATCTTCGTATTTCTCTCGTGCGCGTTTCAAATTTCTATGGAATGATCCACTTTTTTTGTATTTCTTGTAAATTTTGTCCATTGTTGAGCAGCAAAACAAAACAAGCCGTATTGCCAAAGAATTAGGAATAGAGCTGAACTAAGGAACGCGTACAAATAATGTTAAGTGATTATTCTGTAATCGTGTCTTATTTGAACAAATCATATAAAGAACGCCTATTACGCTTTTAAAAGAACTTTTACGGAGACTCAATATGTTATGTTTGAATAAAAGTGTAGTTCACTGCTGCTATTCACATTAGCCGGTCATAAGCTTAACTAAATGATATTCAAACATAAGTAAAATATGTTATTCAGCACATATGTAGAAGTTTATCATCAGCGTTAATATGATCTGTAGAAGCTTTTAGGCAGTTAATAGATCAACTATCGACGGATAGCAGAACAGAAGTCACTTTGTTTGTATATCAAATGGTTGATTCAGCTTTTAATTTAAACACTAGGCATTTGTGGAATAAAAGCTTTTTAGTAAATGCTAGTTTGTTTTAATAAACTATCGATTCAACTATCAATTTATTCAGCTACGGATGCTGTAATTAAGCTTCTTTTAAACTCAAGTGTTTTTTAGAAGCATCCAATTGTTCCTTGGGGCATCCTTGCGAATAAACTTTTGCAACGTTCTCATTTAGGATTATATTAATTTTACACTTTGGAGACAATTTTTCTCCCACGCGTTCCAGAAACACTTGTCCGTTTTATGATTGCCGGCACACTTGGCACAGCGAGGCGTAAGGTGGAAATTTCAGGTGCCGTGTCCGAAATAGCAGCAGTTCATGCATTGAGTGATTTCGCGGTGAACGGGTTTATACCGTTGCCATTCCACCACGGTGGCGTCGATTGCTTTCACTGACTGCAAATCCTTCAGTGTGGTGGATCCTCGCTTTAAGGCTCAAGACTCCATCACAATGTTTTGAAAATTAATGACTGTATCGCTTGTTTGTAATAGTGATGCAATTGGTACGGAAACGGGCAGCAGCGACAAAAAATTTTGTTTACAACTGGGGTGGGTGGAAATGGGGTGTTAAAAATATGCCAGCTGATGCATTATGTTGCCAGACTTGACGAAATGTTTATTTGATACCATAACACATGTTCACGGTGTATCAAATATATGGGTATTTATCGGTTTAAAATTTTGTATACACCACTTGGAATGTAACAGAAGCTTACATAACATGTTTAAAAATTTATTTCTGGTTTATTTGTTCAATCCGACAAAAAGTAATGATTTTTTCCAAAAAATTAATCTGGCAACGGAGAAGAGATGATGGCTGGCGTATACGTTGTATTGTTAGGATTGAATGAAGTTGCACCGCGTAGATTTTGAACTCACTATTTCACATATTGCGCTAGTGAATTTGAGTCTTCCGCATTTTATTGCATTCACAATACGGTCGTCAAATTTGTCTCTCACTTCGATTTTTGGATAGCAGTTTTCGACAGTTTTTGGACGTGAAGTGAATTAATTGGTAGTCAAGGTTGAAGAAAAATGTGAAAGTCGGTTAGTGAATATGTTTTAGGAGTGATAAAATCAAGGAAACAATGGAAAAAAGATCAAGTGAAAAATCAAGTGAGTTTGTATGTGTTTGCTCCGAACGTTCGGAGTTAGTATGCGTTCGATAAAAATATAAATGTGGGCCTAGGAAAAAAGCAGTTTTCAGCGTTTTTTCAGCAATTCCTCAGTAATTGTTAGTTTGCATAAGTGAAAAATTAATTTGTAAATGTTATGAATATGCAATGATGGAGGTAAGTCGGCAAATAGCCCCAAAATATTGAATTTAGTTCTAAACTTTATTAGTATTAGTGCGTATTCGAATAAAATCATCGTCATTATCGGATTGATTACGGTTTATAGAGCCTTAAGTGCACCAGATAAAGCTGGTCTCGATATTTCCGCGATTTATCTTTCCTTGCGATCTTAAAGATTCCACTGGATATCAGTCCGCATTCCTTTAATTGTTTCTCCAGCTCTTCGATTGGCATATTGTCAAGGCCACGTAGCACTACCTTGAATGGCTTGTCACTAGGGATATCATGAGTAAAAAAACTCATATTTCTCCTTGTCTATGACATCAAGCACCCTTTGGAACTAGGCTTTCGATTCCATCATAATTTCATCTCCGTCAGAACATAGCTTCACCGTGCATTCTATGGTACCTTTCGCAATTCGTTCGCAAAGTCAAAGAGTCGCCCTTGATGAAAATTGGTGGACATTTCTCTTCCCTGTTTTTGGGCTAGTTGATTACCAGCAGCATCGTCGTCCAGTGTAGAAAAAATATCGTTCGCAAGAATCTTCATCTTGGCGCCTTTGTTAGGCCACCGCGTCACCGATTGTGGGGTGTAAAAACGCACAAGCCACACTTTGCACCGAAAAAATACGAATCGATAAGAACAAAGAACCGCGTACGTCCGATCAGATCGGTTGTCGGGGATAGAATGATCGCCAAATGGCTCACGCGTGCGTAAATTGATATAATGTCCGCTTATAATATCTGACTTGGGATGGATGTACAAAAACCCTTTTTTCTGCGAGTGTAACTGTGACGTAGTTCGTGTTCTGCTGGAGCTAGTGTACTTGGAGATGGATTCGATTCCCACAGACGCCGTGCTTGACCAGCCTCTGCTGCTGCCTCCTCGTCCTCTTCTTCTTTTCGTGGCCTTGCCGCCGCCAGCTTTGGGGCCATGCCTTACTTACGTTACGTTTCAGTCCGAGTCGGTGCAGTCCGTTCGGTTCAATCCGCGTGTACTGAATGACTCGTGCGTCGCATGCACTGCTTCTTTTAACCTACATACAAAAAATCTTGCTTTGGACCAAAAGGCCCGTAACTTTCATCGAAGGGCCCGTAGCTTACATCGAACATGAACGGGATTGGTTGGTTCTGAATTTTTTACTGGGTATTACAAGAATTGAAACTTTCAATAGTTTATCCTAAATAATCTCGAGTTTCATTGTAATTGACAAATTGCTGTAGGGGTTTCGAGTGGATTAAAATATAAATCTCTAAAATCCATCGAAAGATGAGTGCGCTGTTAATGTTTAAAATCTTACATGATTTCGTGACGGTCCCCAGTTTTAGATTCTGGTTTGATACCCAGTATCTTCGGGTAAGACGTTGCCCAACGTCAAAAAAAGTGTGTCCTCTACTCTCATACATACTCGCTGACCCTCCGGTAGTTTTCTCGCTGGCGACTACGCAAACATAATGTGGCTATGGAATGAAGCAAAAATGATACGGACCCCCTTTTTATTGGTTTCCCTAAATCCAATGTTTTGCAATCAGACCAAGTTTTGAGCTATTGTAACTAGATTTTCGAGTCTCATCAAGTATGTACTAGAGCTGCGCTAATTTCGAATTGATAAAAATTATTTTTCAATCAAGTCAAGAATCCAACATTTGTATTCAAGCAATTCAAAACGATTTGAATAAATATCTCTAGATTGAAAATTTGTTTTAGAAATAGTCGTAAATTCGAAATCGCAATTCAACTTCCGGGATCCGCCTGACCTTGGATCACTCAAGGAGTCTTGTCACTCTAGTGAACGACAAGTGCGCTTTTTCGAAGGCGTTGTACTTTTTACAACGGCGACAACTCCGGAAGATTAACAGCGATTTCGAATTTACTACTATTTATATCTTACCACAAAAAAAATATTAATCTAAGTGTTATCTAATCCATCATTCAATTTAAAGCAATTTGAATTGTGTTTTATCGTCTTAAAATTATTTAGTAATTTATTGGAAAACTTTCCCGAAATTCTTCAAAATGTATCTCCAAAAATTTACTATTCCTGCAATTCCTCAAAATATACGAAGAAGTATGACGTGATAAGGAAACGATTGAAACCTCGATATTTTGGGTGAGTTCCTTGTCATGCAGTCTGAATTCCAGATTATCTTTTGACTATCAATGTCTTAGTCTTACTAATGTGCAATACAGCAGTAAAACAAAACCCCGTTGTAACTTTTGAATTAAGTTAGTATGCCAAAAGGGGCCCTCCTTAGCCGTGCGGTAAGACGCGCGGCTACAAACCAAAACCATGCTGAGGGTGCCTGGGTTCGATTCCCGGTGCCGGTCTAGGCAATTTTCGGATTGGAAATTGTCTCGACTTCCCCTGGGCATACAAGTATCATCGTGCTAGCCTCATGATATACAAATGCAAAAATGGTAACCTGGCTTAGAAACCTCGCAGTTAATAACTGTGGAAGTGCTTAGTGAACACTAAGCTGCGAGGCGGCTCTGTCCCAGTGTGGGGATGTAATGCCAATAAGAAGAAGTAGTATGCCAAAAAAAAAACACCCAAAATATCGAGATTACATTCGATACATCATCACATTATATTTTTTTAGATATTCTTAGGAATTTTCATCCTTGTGTTATTTTAGAAATATATCCAGAATCCTCCAGACATTTAAAACATTCTTAAGCAAATACCTTGAAGAATTTCTACGGAAAGTCATCTAGAAACTCCTTCAGACATTCCTTTGGAAATTCCTCCTGTAACTCTTTCTAAAATTTCTCAAAAAAAAAACCCTTGGAACATTTTCGAAAACTTTCTTTATAAAAAAATGCTCAGGAAGCGAAGTCAGGAATTCCTTTGATTACGTCAGGAATATCTTCTGAGCTCTTTTCAGGAATTCCTTCGGAACTTTCTCTACAAAATCCTGCTGAATTATTTTCAGGAAAACCTTAAGAATTCTCTCAGGACTTCTTCCGGTTATTCATCAAGAAATTCCTTCGGAAATTTCTTTATTTCTTTAAAAATACTTCCAGAAATTTCCCTTCCAAAATTCTAGCACGAAATCCTTGGTTATTCATTAAGTTCCCGTTATGCTGGGTAGACTTCTTTTCGTGGTACACTACGGAGTAATATCTTCCACTCTTCGCTCTAGTTGTTACTATTCTTATTAATACTTTTGAGTGATGGTAGGAAGAGTATGGCACGACTATAATTTGTTTTTAGATTACCCATATTTTGCACCTTTTGGAGTAAATTATAAAAACGTAACTTAATCTCAGGCTGGTTTCGAAGCCGACGACATGAATCTCCAAGCTCCAGAGCGCTGAATAATTAGGAAAGAAACTGATACGAATTTGGTGGATCTGATTAGAGCTCTGTGTAAAAGTGAAATGCCGAATTTCCAAACGCAATGAAATCAGATAACTGTACAAAAACTAATTCGGAACTCATGAGAAAAAGCAAAAATATGTTTGTACTTCAATAGCGATGCATGGTCAAGATCAGTGTTGTCCCACTTTTTGTTGAAGCCGAAACTGATTCAAATGGACGCAGTGGATCATCCTGAACAAAAAAAAACCATTAAGAATTTTCAACCGAATTCAAATTTGAAACATTCTCAAATTTCTTCATGAATTGGTTATTCCTTAAAAACATTTTTTTTTTTTCACAAATTACTCCAGAAACTATTTGAGAAATTTCTTTGGAAATTCCTACAGATTTTTTTCTTCCAAAATTCAAATAAAACAAAAACGACAGAATCACCGCCTTCGACCAGAGGTCGTATAGACTGAACACTTAACGCCTACTACACGGTTTGCAGAAATCGCTCTCAATAGATAACGAACAACGATAAAAGAGAGGCAAAAACTGTTCCGAATCATAACAAGCCATGATAACAAATTTATCAAACTTGTATACAAGTGCGAAAAAACAGAATCGGATAGGCAGCCCCCACAGAAAAATGGTGATTCTCGCTTTGTTTCGTGTTGGTTACTGCACAGCTGTGTAAATCAAGTTGAAATGCATCATCAGAGCCAGTTCTCCCCGCATTTGGAGCTCTCTAAAAGAAATTTATAATGGGGTATAGCATCCCGAATCAGTTCTCTATCATGACAGATTGCAAAAAAAGTCTCCCGCGGTATGCTACATATCGTATATGTATACAGGGATGATAAGTGAGAAACTTGTTCTTTCTCTTTAGGATTCAATCGCTGATCTTGTATAAGCAGGAATTGGATCCAGAAGAGAATGAGAAAATCTCTCCCTTATCATCTCTGTACATACACATTTACGATATGTATCATACCGTGAGAGACTTTTTTCGCAAGCTGTCATAATAAAGAACTGATTCGGAAGCCTGTACCCCATGATATTTTTTCTAAAAAGCTCCAAACGCAGAGGGAACTGATCCTGGTTATGCATTTTTACTTGCTTTACATAGTTTGATAAACTTGCTATCATGGCTTGTAAAAATTCAAAACAGTTAGGGACACGGCAGGTATTTTCGTCTGTTCGTCATAGTCTCGAAAACCAATAGAGGAGACGCTTTTTTGTAAAACTCATACGTACCAAATCGTAAGCTCAGGAGAAACGTTCTGCTATAGTGCAGTTCTCGCAAATGTACGTTGCTTTCGTTGGTTTTAACCCCTACGACGATGGACGGAAATACCTGCCGTGTCCCTACTGCCCCTCTTTTATCGTTGTTCGTTATCTAATGAGAACGATTTCTGCAAACCCTGAGCATGAGACAACGGCTAGAACATTTACACAACATCCAGTGGACCAGTGGTGAATTTTTCTATTCACGAAAAGTTGCCTCTTTATCAGGGTTGGAATCGAACCCACACTCCATAGCACATGTGTTTAGTCGATTAACGTCGCTACCCGCACGACCACGAGGCCTACTAAGCAATTTTAAGAATTCCTTCAGAATTTCCCTCAGGAATTTTTAAGTTACTCCTCTAGAAAAACCGTTCAAAGTTCCTAGAATATTTTTTTCTTAAAATTTATTTGTTCTTTGCAAATTCCTTCCGAAGTTTCTGCGAAAATTCCTTCAGGAATTCCTTGGGAATATTCTTAGGATTCCCTTGAAAATCATCATGAACATCCATAAATTACGTAACGCTTAAAGGGAGGAGGGGCACGGCGTGTGTATGGGGGACCTTTATGACAAAAAAATTGGCATCTACCGAGGGGTCCCGAACAATTTTTTTTCTCCCTGAAACGGAACTTTTTAGTGGGAAAACCATCGATTTTACCATGGTAATATAAGGGCCGTCCTTAGCCATGCGGTAATATATGCGTCTACAAAGCAACATGGCTGAAGATGGCTGGAAATGGAACTAAAAAAAGCGTATAAAAATCTAAAGAAAATTGCTGTATTTTGAACTAGAAATCATATCGCTGCGATGCGTAGTTAATGAGAACGATTATTTTTACCAGAAATGCATAACCAATTGAAAATTCAGTTCACTTTTCATTTTATATGAAAATGTATATGGAAATGTTCCGGGTTTTCCGAGGGTATGTTCAAAATGCATTTTTTCCACTGCTTGTAATTTTATTTGACGTTTTCTTTCATCATGTTTTATACAGTCCCATCCCGATTTTGGCAACACCCGTTTTTGTCTACCCCCGATTTTGGCAACACCCGTTTTTGGCAACATTTTCTTCCCGATTTTGGCAACAGCCTCGAAAATATTTTTTTTTACTTTTTAGAGCTAAAACCTTTTTATTAATATGTAATAGGATAAACAAAACCAAAAGTGAATGTCATTAAGGTTTATATGCGTATTATGGGCTCTGTACGAATAGTGGGGACTTTCACTGAATCAATGAACCGCCACTCGTATTCCCGTTCATTGCAAACAGTGTCTATTTTTTTTTTTTTTTTTTTGCTTTATTTATGACATACTATAATTACAGAGTTCGTTCATAATCTATTGAAACTTTTCTGCTTTTTTTATTCACGTTTTCCATGTCCCTATTCACACTACCCCAACCCAACCAGCCCACCGTAGAATGTCGTATTTTTTTGCATCTCACTGATTTTGTCGTCGATAATCTGACTCACACCGTTGTACATAGTACAACACCCATTAAGCGAAGCCCGCTGTTTACATCACAATGCAACCGATACTGCATGAGTGATCCAGGAACAAGCAATCCCAGTAGGTTTAATTGCTAGTGATTGGCACATTCGATTTTCTAAATGCGCTGTTTAGCCATCAAGTCGTTTTGCTCATTACGCGCCGAGAAACTGTCATTGTATCATTTTATCCGTCTTTCTGCTGAATTCCCATATAGAAAATAAGCAACAATTTTATTTCAAAGAATCTTATTGTTTAAAATTTACGCAAATTTGTCTAGCGATTAATATCAGAACACTGTTGGCTTTTCCATTTTCCTGATGTGTCAATTGCATAACGAGCCTTTTGATTCCAGCATGTTTGCCAACAGTTCAATAGTAATGGTAAGAGTTTGGTAACATGTAACCGTAAGGCTCTCGAGCAGGCATTGACTTAAATCAGATCATGAGAAAAAAATCGGGTTAATCTAAACCTACTTGATGCTCTGCCGTGGGGCAAGTTTTGAGGTTCCTAAGATCTTTGAAATTGAACTTTAGGGCAACTGTACCGGTTTTGGCCATGTTCCTAATTTGGCCAATTTTGCGAATAACTCCAAAAATAAAGCAATTCGGGAGGGTTTTATTAGTTCCAACAAGAGATATATCCCTCACGATTCAACGCTGCTTTTAACTGATCGATTATTTTGGGAAAATATGTATTTTTCAGGGTTGGCCAAAATAGGCACTAAGTTGGCCAAAACCGGTGCACTTCCCCTAGATGATTCACCGTTTAATGATCTTCAACGCTCACCAGTGGAAGCCGATTGAGTGAAGCGAATCACTTGGTAACACAACAATGAGCGTCGTTCCGGTGCGCTGATAGCAGAAGCCATTCAAGCATTCTAAAAATGAAGACCTCTATGAGTCTGTAACTCTAGTACACTGAATGGGAGGCGTTGATACTTTCTCTCGACTATCTTATCGTTGCTTACATGGATACTTCACCACGGCTTGGCTTGTTAGACGGTGTTGCTCATTGTTTATCACAGCAACGATCGCCCCTACTCGTTGTTTGGCATCCATCTGAGTGAGGCAGTTCACTCATTGGCTATGGATGTAGGATAGATTGCAATAGATCAATGCTAACAATGCTCACTCACACTTCCAATGCTTGCTCTCGAGTGTTCTGTATGTGATGGCGAAGTATCAGAAGTGGCTCCTGTGAAGTTCCCATGAGATCGCTGGTGTAATTCTAGCTGCTTCGATAGGCAAGTGATGCGTCACCTGTGGTTTTATTATTATTTATTCAGCCTAAGGCCGGAGTGGCCTCTACGGTACATAACAGTCGTCTCCGTCCACTGCTGTACGTTACCAGTCACGCAGTCTACGGAGGGTCCGTATATCGTCTTCCACCTGATCAATCCACCTTGATCGCTGCACACCTCGCCTTCTTGTGCCTGTCGGATCGTTGTAGAGAACCATTTTTACTCCAAGTGCGCGTTGGTCCTCCACAAGCATAGTCCAGATCTCATACGTACGCTTTCCTGCCACGTTGCATCTCCGAATTTGTCTTCTGATATCATTATCGGAGGTCAAGTGAGCCAAAGTACACGCTTCCCTCTTTAGTCTGATGTAGGATTCTTCCATCTTTTCAAAGTTATAATAATGAAAGTAGTCCAGTAGGTTGACTGCTATCGAGTGTCAGAGGTGGTATGCCGCAAATGGTTCTCCAGCTTCCACTTGGCCACACTATCACTCGTAGTGCGAGATGCACATAGTGCTCATGGATTAAATATGGGTTGAGTGCTAGGAGACCGACTAATGCAAAGGGATTTGGTTTTAGTGAGTCGAGTGTAGTTAACCCATACTCGCACTACGCTTGACCAATGTGCAGAATGCAGATTTCCGTTACAATTTTCTAAAATAATGGAACGTCTCATGCCTTGCATTCTTTTTTCCATAATATCAGCAAAAATTGTGCACATAACTTTACTCTCAATCACACCGACCACAAGAAAGTTTGCCTCTATCAAAATCCATTATATAAGAATACGAAATTTCTAGCACATTTACTTATCTTGTATCTGTCGAATGGCTATTTAATTTATATGGACTAAAATTTATATGAGATGTCAGATTGAAGTCAGCAATTCAATGGACTACTATATAAACTTTTTTTTTAATACTAAATTCTTTTGTAAGGACGTGGCCGATGCTATTGTTAATTTCAAATATTTTTTTTATTCCTTTCTTTGTTTGGTAGGCACTCTGTGTTACTTAACCGCTACTGTGTCGAGATCTACTGAGGCATTCTGCTGCCAGAATCCACACAGCATCTATTTTTAGATTTTCCATTATCATTGTTGTTGTCGTTGCCTGTCCATCTCATCGTGAATCCATTGTGTCCGTTTGTCCATGTCGTCTATCCAATGATCGTTGCATTATTCGGTTGCCATTTATCCGGGTAACGTTGGAGGAATGCCTCCGAGAATAACAAGTTGTCAGTCGTCATCAGGCAGCCGTGACGTAAGGCGCGTACCCCAGAACGCCACCGTATGGGCTGCGGATCCGGCGACTGACGAGGGTTTTGGTGGAGGGGCTGGGAATCGAACCCATGACCATTCGCTTGTAAGGCGAACGTGTAGCCAACTACGTTACGGGACCCCCCAATTTCAAATATTATTTATTATTAAATTTGTATTATGAAATTGGCTAATTAGTTACATTATCGTTTGATTACCATTCTTGAGTTTGTTTCAATTTTGTTTGAGCTACAATCTTCGAGTTATGAATAATATCGCAAAAATGACAATTAGGATGCACGCGCATCACTTTAACACACTCCACATACTTTGTAGTACATATTCTAAGTATTTAGCTTCAATCATGCAAACAAAAAAAAATGAAATTTTGTATGAAATTTTTTTTCCGTTTTTGGCAACATCCCCATTTTGGCAACATTAAAATCCGGTCGTGTTGCCAAAATCGGGAAGGGACTGTACTTTCTCCGAAAACTAGAACTAATATGCCGGGCAATGATGGCTGTAGATCGAGAATCCATCTAAACTACACAGAAATACGGCCATTTCCGTAAAAACGGTACCGGGAGCATGATTAAATGATAACAGATCGGAATAATGCAAATATGAGTATCTGTCTTCATGGCTTTGCGAGACAATGATTGCAGAAACATTTCCAGAATGATCCTGCCACCCTTATAGCAGGTTCCATGGGCCTTCCAGGAGGGGCCGGTTTTGGCACCATCTGGAACCATGCATATATGGGTGTCAAAATTCATGTTTTCCCAAGACGGTGAATATAGGATCTTTATTAGAGATATATTTTGAGGACTGTAAGACTCTTTGGCCAATTTGTAACAGGTTCCGGAAGTTCTGCGAAAGTGACATTTGTTCAGGGTGAATGGCCAATCCCGTATCGTTTTCACGAAAATGGCCATATCTCTGCGTATACCTAACGGATTTTCAATATGCAGCCAGGATTGGTCAGTATATTAGTTCTAGTTTCTGGGGAAAGTATAAAACATGATGACAGTAAACGTCATATAAAATGACAAGCAGCAGAAAAAATGCATTTTTAACATACCCTCGGAAAACCCGGAACATCACCGGTGGCCAAGGGCCAATCAGAAGTTTCGCATAGGTCCAGTATACTAGAAGAGTTTCCGCGTCTGATGGTCCCAGTTTGATCTAAATCGGATCATTCTTCGCAAAGTTATGCTGATTTAAACTTCGACAATTTTTTGCCTATCTCAACCTTTTTGTCTAACCCCTGTATCTGAGGGCAAGAAGACTAAAATATAAGAGACCTTTTTGAACGATTTTGTTACCCGACCTCCAGGCTGCAGGTGAGAGCGATGACCCATTCTCACCCACAGACCCATTGTCACCCCCGACGGCAGAACATTTAATTATTTGGTCAAGCCCAAGGTTAAGCCAAATACTACCAACAGAAAACACAAACACAAAATGTGGACGATCAGAGTCAGGGAAGGGTTGTGAAGGATTTTCAAAACTTTGGATTTTAAGTCCCATAGTTCAGAATAGTTAACCAATAAACGAAATTCTTGGTACAACTAGAAGACTTTGAAGTGATCGATGGGCTTCACTTTCATTCATCTATCTGAAGGAGAGAATCTAGATGAACAATGGTCAGAACCGTAATTTCAAAAAGCTTTACCAATGATTAGACCCCACTAATATTTGTAAAAACTCAATAAAACAAATGTTTTCCTTACTATCAAAACCAAAAAAAAAACATCTCACGATAGCCGAGAAAATAACTAACCTAAAATTTCCTAGACCGAATTGGGGATACAGCTCATCTAATTCCACCATGGTCTTGGGATGCTCAGCTCACAGGTAGGTAAAAATGGTTTAATAATATCATGCTTGGAAATGTGGTAAAAAGCGTCAGGTTTTCAAAAATCCTTTGTTTTGAATGTAAAAAATCCATCGTTTTTCGAGCTCAATAAATTTATAACTTCTCACACATCTGGATAAATCTCTACGAATTTTTCTAATTTACATTTAACTCCAAAAACAAATCAAAAGTATATTGATCAGAGAGAGATTGCATACCACTGAGTTTAACCATTGCGAAGTGGTAATGTTTGCTAGCCAAATGTTGAATTTAATAATTTCGGCTCCGTTATGCTTGTCCACATCTGAGCCTTTGAAATTAGGTTTAAAATAAAAGAATAAGAAGAATATTCATTTATTGTCTTTGATTCATGAAGAATGGATAAAAAATAAATGAAAGACTCAACTTGGGAGTGACTCGTAACTGTCTGCTGATATTAGATTAGAATGCAGGTTTCATTTGGAAAACAAGAAAAAAAGTTGTTCGGGACCCCTCGGTAGATTTTTTTTAAATACCCAGGAAATGAAAGATAAGAAGATATATTTTCATGTAGTTGACATTTTGGCGATGCTAATTTTCAGGATTTCTTCGAGATTCCTCTATAAAATTTAAACGGAAATATTTTTGAAGACTCTTTCGGACATTAATTTAGGAACACATACATAAGCTGTTTTATGTTTTATATTCTTGCGGAAATTAATTTGGTAATTATCTTGGATTTTGTTAGCTTCTCCGGAAATTTCCCTGAGAACTCCTTCGGAAATTCCTTGAGGAACTCCGACGGAATTTTATTTGGCAGCTAAGTCATTAATTCCTAAAAGAAATTCCTCCAGCTATTCGTTTGAAATTTCTCCAGAAATTTCTTTGGAGACTCTAGAAAGACATTCAAGAAATCCTGAGATTTATTTTCGAAATTTCTTTCAGCAATTTTTCTAGACCTTCCTCCGGAAACTATTTCAGAACATATTCTGAAAATTCCTTCAGCAGTTCTTCTTATTTAAGAATTTCTTAGACAATTTCTGTAGGAATTCGTTTTAGAATTTATTTGGATATTTATTCGAAAATTTCTTTAGATATTCCTTCGAAAATTCTTTAGGAAATTCCCTTATTGAATTTCTTCAGAATTCTCTTTAGGAAATCCTTTGGATATTCCGTTAGTAATTTCTTCGAAAATTAGAAAGAATTCTTCTGGAACTCCTTCGGAAATTGGAACCAAGATCAAGCTCAATTTGATTATTGAAAATCAATTAGACAATATACCACACAGATTTACATTAAACAATGTTTTGAAATCAGCTGCTCAATCGTATTACTCGCAGAAATTTACAAAAAAGAAAATTAGTTCTGGAAGTAAAAATTGCAATTAAAAAAAATCTGAAGATTCTAAATTTTCCTTCGAAAAAATACAAACTTTCCACGCATAAATTTTTTTTTGTTTTGTACAGTTTCTAATGAACAAAAAATTTGGCTTTTTGTTGCTTGTTGGTCCCAGTTTTATCCAAATCGGTTATGCTAATTTGAGCTTCGACAAAAACTTGCCTATCTCAACCTTTTTGTCTAACCCCTGTATCACCTAATAATAATAAGAATAAATATCATAAATTGTATGAGGCCAGCAACAATTCACCATTTGATGTTTTGTTCACATCTTCGATATTGATGAAGTGAAAGCTAAAAAGGCATTCTATAATGAATTTATTTTGTTGTTCGTAATCAAAATTCATAGATGGTTCTTCGATGCATCCTTCCTTAATGCTGCTACTCTTAAACTGCATAGATGGACGGTAAAAGTGTCGTTCAACTAATCCCTAGTGAGACGTGAGTGGGAAAGGACAGGATTTGCCGCATCAAACAAGCAGTGCAAAACCGGGTTTCCACTCAAGCGAATGCATTCCATAGCAGCCGAATGTGCTTCGAATAAGTTCGAACTATGAAGCGTATTAAATGCGGAAAGTTTTCACATTCATCGGACCGAAGCGCAGCCAGCAATTAAATCGCACACTAGTTTTTCCTCCAATTTCCCGTTCTCCTCAACTGGAACGAAGTGATACAGCTATTGACATTATCAGTTCGAGCAGCAGTCACTTCTCGGACTGCTGCATCCCGTGTGGTATGTGGACGGAAATCAAGATTCGGTACATTCCGGAAAGCAACGTTCCGCCACCGTCGCTAGTGTGAGAAATGCCAAATCAAATACCTACAGCAGAATCGCAGAACGAAAGTGGTAAGTTGAAACAAAAAGTATGTGGCCATGTGCCATGTGCAGAAGTTGTTTCGAAAGAAACTAATTTCGGGAAAAAGAGAAAGTAAGTTTTTTGGCAGACATTTCCCATAAGAGGAAAATTGTCGAATGACGTTGGTTACGGTGCGGGGGTTGGGGTCTGGGAAGTGGCACAAGACTTCGTGGAAATTTGTTGGGGGTTTTTATTGCATTAGAGTTAATTGGATACTCTAATGTTGAAGGAAAGGTGACTGCGTTAAAACTTTTACGACCGTTATATGGGATAGCAATCAAGTTGAGTACACTGTTTCATGGTCTGACGATCACAATGTATCGCCAAGTATATGTTGGATAAATTTAAGGTTCCCCAAATACATTCGACGCGACTGTCGCTGCCGCTGGACGACTCCCGTCGCGGCTCTCTCGCTGAGTTCTATTAACGATTGCCTAACAACGCGGCAGACAATCGTAGACGTCCAGCGACAGCGACAATTGTATTGCGCGTTTTTGGGAGAACCTTTATTCTTTATTTTTTACTCTTTATTCAGACCCTTGGATTCCATCGATTTTGCCTTTGTGCTTGATGGTGACCGCGAGCATGATTGTCTAATGTTGATATGGAAATATACTTTAAAAAAATTAAAATGTTTGGAAAAGATTGATGTACGACATAGAGCAATAATAATCAATTGATTGGTTGATAGACATCAAATCTTTGGAATCATGTCAGAGAACGCATTATTGCTGCAGCGATTATTTTGTAATCTAAATAGTCGATAAATTAGGAAGGATTTAATTGACAGGACACGTTGGAATTCTCAATACGTAGGATTTTTCTCATAACCCATTATGTAGCGTGGTGATTATGATCCCAAATCATGCATACCTGCTATTATATTATTAAACATGTTTAAAATCAACTACGTATTTAGTTGACCCCTGGCAGATAGGAGCATGACTCAATCGTCGAAAAAAAAACTGTCAGCATGAATTATTCATGTTCCAAAGTTGTCTTCAATCTGCGTTCAACTTATGTCTCTGATTTAGGAATCAGCAGCTATCTGCCATGCCATGACAAACTCACCTTCTGTTACCGACGCTGTCTAATTTCCACCGACAGCAACGGTACGGCATCGACTTCTACCTTCGAACAACGGAAGACGGATCCGTTTCGTACCGCATCACAATCAGTAGCAGTCGGTGGTTGTGCGATTAATGTTTGATACTATCCTGTCCGTACCGCGCGCCTGTATGCAAACAGGACAAAATCTTTCTCGTTTCAACGGAACTCTAACCACAGCCAGTCAGTGGCAGAGACTGCCTGCTGTTGAAGTACCTCTACTGAATTTAACGACATTACTGGACGGCGATGTTTTACGTTTCTTCAACAACTTTCAAGATGGGGCGATGATAGCCGTCACCTCGGGGGGCTAGTTTTATGGTTTCTCTACGACTTTCCTCTGGTGCGAGTGCTCGAAAAAGGGCCCTGCTGCCATGCCAATGGCACGCTTCCCGCTTTTGTGTACTCAGGAGATCATCATCTAGTTTATGTGGTCCGTTAATGTTGCTCATGAACGTAGGACCCGTCGTAGTATCAAAGCACTGACTACACTCTTGCTCAAGTATAGTACCCTGCCTGGTGGGAAAAGCAACTTGCCGTCCGATATAAATCATGCGGTTTTAGATTGTTGCTCGTTTCTTCGTAGTCAAACTGATCGCCCCTGTTGACTTTTGCCTCCGTTAGTTGACCATCGAAGGAAAACCCGATATCGGACATGGGGGTGCAGCATATGGAAGTGTCATCGCCGGTTGGACGGTCGGTGACAAAGCAACCGGATGTGGCACCCTGGCGGTCGGTCGGTGATGGTTTGCTCGGTGCAAACCAAATGCATCTCGAATGACAGACCAGCACCAATAGCAAGCACACAGGAAAGTGTACCGAGTTCGAGCTTTATGCTTTCTATTTTTATGACCGGATCTATTTCAACCACAGTAGCAGCAGATAGCACAAATCGGGAAAGTCGTGAAGCAGTTGGCTTGCATTGTTAGAAACATTTTTTACAGCATGCCATTGACGAAGTTCTGATAAAATAAATAGAAAACTTTATTTTTAAAACGTCCAATGGTTCAAGTTCAACCACAATATTAACTCAAATTGATATCTCTACATTCATTATATACACATTGGATTCTACACCACACTTTTAATCTAATCACCAATATATTCCACCAAATCTGACTACAAATTCGGCTCTTGTAAACCGATCCTTAAATTCAGTCTTCGCAACAATTTGCAAATCCTATCTTTTCCAAGTATTTATCAAACTTTAAAAAAAACTTTTGATAGATGGTTCGGATACCCATAGTGTTATACATCAGTCATCGACTTAGTTCGACAATTTGAGGTGATGTATGTGTGTGTGTGCGTGTGTGTGTATGTGAACAAAAATGAGATACACACTTTTTGATTGAAAACAAAATATTCTTTTTTCAGAAATTCTTCTTTCGTTTATTGGCATTACACCCCCACTGGGACATTGCCGCCTCGCTGCTTAAGGTTCATTCAGCACTTCCACAGTTATTAACTGAGAGGTTACTAAGCCATGGTACCATTTTTGCATACGTATATCATGAGACTAACACGATGATACTTTTATGCCCAGTGAAATCAAGCCAATGACCAAAACGAAAATTATCTAAACCGGCACCGGGAATCGAACCCAGCCACTCTCAGCATGGTCTTGCTTTAAAGCCGCACATCTTACCGCTAGGCTAACACATTCCAGTGGGTACAAGCGACGCATACGGACGTGTTATTTACTGCTCTCGTGCTCTTTCGTTCGTTTCTTTCGTATAGTTTTCGATCGCGATTCCGCGCTCCCCGCGTGACCTCTCACCATCGCTTGCTAGCCTACTAGAGGCGTCGCTGCAATCATCGGCAGCAAATCCTTCTCGACCATTTGCTGTGGCAATGGGGCGTAAAGGCAACACGAAATCGGCGATATCGGCTGATGATCAACAACCGAGTGGCTCCAAGCGGCCGCGTCACGACAATACTGAATCGTTTGTAATGAACGCTAGACTGCTGGCTAACCGTAAGTATGCTGCCTTGCCGGATCAGCAAACATTCGCCAAGGTGAAGATTCCACGGTGTCAGGCCATTTGGCCGAATGCCGTTTGGTCGAACGGGTCGTTTGGCCGAATAGTTAAAAAAAATTACCTCAGTACCACTCAGTATTACGAGCAGTACTTTTTCCTATTTCCTTCTTTCTTCTTCTTTCTTTCTTCACCCTTCCTCCTTATTCCTTCTTCCTTTTTCATTCCTCCTTCTCTTTTATTTTTTTCCATTGTCTAACTTCTTTCTTCCTTCTTCCTCCTTCCTTCTTCTTTCTTTCTTATTCCTTCTTCCTTCGTTTTTGTTCATTCTTCCTTCTTCCTTCTTATTTCTTTCTTCTTCCTTCTTCTTTCTCCCTTCTTCCTCCTTTCTTTGTCCTTGTTCCTGATCCCTTCTTTCTTCTTCATTAATCCCTCTTCCTTCTTTCTTCTTCTTTATGCTTCCTTTCTTCTTCCTTCTTCCTTCTCCTTTCTTCCTTCTTCCTTCTCTTTTCTTGCTTCTTTCTTCTGCCTTCTAACTTCTTCCTTCTTCCTTCTTCCTTCTTCTTTCTTCCTTCTTCCTTCTTCCTTCTTCCTTCTTCCTTCTTCCTTCTTCCTTCTTCCTTCTTCCTTCTTCCTTCTTCCTTCTTTCTTCTTCCTTCTTCCTTCTCCCTCCTTGCTTCTTCCTTCTAACTTATTCCTTCTTCCTTCTTCCTTCTTCCTTTTTCCTTCTTCCTTCTTCCTTCTTCCTTCTTCCTTCTTCCTTCTTCCTTCTTCCTTCTTCCTTCTTCCTTCTTCCTTCTGCTTTCTTCCTTCTTCCTTCTTCCTTCTTCCTTCTTCCTTCTTCCTTTTTCCTTCTTCCTTCTTCCTTCTTCCTTCTTCCTTCTTCCTTCTTCCTTCTTCTTTCTTCCTTCTTCCTTCTTTCTTCTTCCTTCTTCCTTCTTTTTTCTTCCTTCTTCCTTCTTCCTTCTTCATTCTTTCTTCTTCCTTCTTCCTTCTTTTTTCTTCCTTCTTCCTTCTTCCTTCTTCCTTCTTCCTTCTTCATTCTTCCTTCTTTTTTCTTCCTTCTTCCTTCTTCCTTCTTCCTTCTTCTTTCTTCCTTCTCCCTGCTTCCTTTACCTTCTTGCTTCTCCCTTCTCCCTTTTTCCTTTTTCCTTCTCCCTTCTCCCAATAACTTCACACTATTCATTTTTCATTTGTCTTTTCTCACTTCTTGCTTCTCACTTCTAACTTCTCACTTCATAAGGAAACGTATTTCAACTATTCGGCCAAATGGCATTCGGCCAAACGGCCGAAACGGCTGAATTAAGCTAACCCGCTATCAAGCTAACTCAACGCGAAGCATCAAGCCTGGGAGAACAGCAGACTTAACCAAAACGGCACCATCATCCTCCAGCAAGACCTAGATGAAGGGCACTACACCATATTGAGCCAGGATGCTCCCACCCGGTTGAGCCGATCTGGGGCCCATGCAGTCCTTGACTTCGTCCACATCAATATGAACAACAACATTTCCCCACCGGTGGTGTATGTACCAAGATCTACGCTCTGATGACTATCCGGTGGTGCTGGAGGTTCTTCTTCTTCTTCTTATTGGCATTACATCCCCACACTGGGACAGAGCCGCCTCGCAGCTTAGTGTTCATTAAGCACTTCCACAGTTATTAACTGCGAGGTTTCTAAGCCAGGTTACCATTTTTGCATTCGTATATCATGAGGCTAGCACGATGATACTTTTATGCCCAGGGAAGTCGAGACAATTTCCAATCCGAAAATTGCCTAGACCGGCACTGGGAATCGAACCCAGCCACCCTGGAGGTGCTGGAGGTGGGTTCCTCGGTAAATCGACACCATCTTACCCGACGCAACTACCATCGTGCCGACTGGAATCGGTTCCAGCAGTGCGTGGATGATAACATCAACTACGAAACGCACCCCGAGATGCCTGAGAGCATCGACCGGCAGCTACATTCTATCGAGGATGCGATCTCGCAGGATGGTGCATCAGGTAAGCAATGCTCTAACCATCAATACACTCATCAAAGACTAAATCCGTCTGCGGAATGTCAAAAGAAGGCAATCTCAACGCACTAATCAACCATCTTTGAAGACAGACTGTAATCGCTTGACCAAAATTATCAATCCCAGAATGGTTTATTCAGTGCTTAGCTACTTTCCCTCCGCCTGGAAGTCAGCCAAAGTGATCCCTATCAGGAAACCTGGGAAGGACCCAACCTCCCCTAAAAGCTATCGACCCATCAGCCTTCTCTCAGCGTTATCTAAGCTTTTTGAAAAAGCAATTTATCGCCGGCTTCTCGAATCTTCCGAACAAAACAATATCCTGCTTGAGGAACAGATTGGTTTTCGCCATGGTCTTTAAACCGTTCATCAGCGTACCAGAGTAGACCCATCATCTTAAGCTCCAAAGGGTGCAGAACAAGTTTCTTCGAATGATCCTTGACACTCCGAGGGGCATGCGAACTTCTGAGGTCCATCGTCTGGCTGAGATGAAATTGCTGAATGACCGCTTAAGTGAGCTGTTAACTCGATACAGGGCTCGCTGCCAGACATCAGCGCACCAAATTGTGCGCGATCTAGGTCAAGTTCCAGTTGGAATGTAGAACCATAGAGGCAACCTTCTGGATACCACTATAAGAGTAAGATATTGTCAAGTAGCCCTCTCCAGATAACTATTATAAAGCTATTATAAGAGTATTTAGCAACCCTTTTTAAAGCACCCGCAAAAAAGGGAATTTGCTGCGCCAGCTGTCAAACTGTTGCTTTGAAAAAAGAAAAAACAAAGCTTCGCAGAAAAAAATAACAAAATGGATTGTTGATCAATTTCATTTCCTACAACCGATACAATAACAGTTGATGTGTACATTCGAGAATTCTTGTAGCGATGGCTGCTGTCCATTTTTCGAAAACATCATAACTCAGTACTATTTTGGTCGGATTTGGCATCAGTGTATTACACGATGGACACGTACAAAGCAAAAGGAGTGGAATCCATACACGGAGAGATGGATTTTCTCTAGTGTTCCCAGGAAATTACTATTTATTTTTTTTTGACTTTGACAAAGGCACATTTGTGAAAGTATGATAAGAAAACAACGGACTCCATCACATATTTTGAATAAATAAAAAAAAAAATTAGACTAAATCGTTGACAAACGGTCTGTGCTGAAGCTAATGGTTACCATCTGATCAAAATTCCACTTCTTGGATCCCGGATTATTGACACTGAACTGTAGTAAAACATACACTCCCCCCACAATTATGGAACATTGATTCTGGCTACGTGCCCGGCCCACCGCAGTCGATGTGAACGATGTGAACGATTCTCCCAACAGCTGGTGCAATTCGTGGTTCATTCGCCTCCTCCACGTACCCGATCAGGAATACATAACAAAATTTTAACTCAATTCTATCAATGGTTGTTATTTAAAACAACGTGTGTTATAATTAGATAATTCGATAAAAATGTGTCTTCGGCCAGTTTTATTTCATATCAAAATTATAACAACATAAGTTATGGCGTCGCATGAATCACGAATTGTACCAGGTATATAAAGGGCTGGATATTATTAAGCTTATACAACACGGCAGACTACGGTGGGCTGGTCACGTTGTTCGTATGCCGGAAGAACGACAAGCGAAGATAATATTTAGTAGAGAACCCGGAAGAGGCCGCAGGCTTCGTGGAAGGCCGCGTACACGATGGCTTTTTGCAGTTGAAGAGGACCTGAGGGCGCTCAATGTTCAGGGCGACTGGAAGCGATTGGCCCAGGATCGAGTCCAGTGGAGAAGGATACTCCATTCGGCGTAGGTTCATCGAAGAGCTGTAGCCCATCAAATCAAATCAAATCAAGTTATGTATATTTACCCAAAATAATTGCCTACATTTTTTGATATTGGAAAAAAGCGGAGGTAATCACCTCCAGTATAACTTGAATCAATGTTCGATGTTAATAGTTAGTACAAAGTTAATTGCCTACATTATGGATGGAAATCCGGCGTTGTAGCGTACCACATTTTTATACGTGATGTAGGCAATTACCATGAAAGTAGATTTTTGTACCTCATAATCATATCAACGGTTGTTATAATGTTGAAATGAAGGTAACAACCTCTGATATAATTATGTTACGGCTAGAGGGAATTTTGATATTTTTTTTATTTTTTTATTGTTTTTATTTTTTTATTGTTATTTTAACAACTAACCAGCCAATTTTATAACACATTTTGTTACATTATTTTTCTGAAATAAATAACTCCCCTTGTTATAATTTTGTTATGCATTCTTGATCGGGTACCGTCCGCCATCTGCACCCCACCATAGATGGTACGCAGCACTTTCCTTTCGAAAACTCCCAGTGCGCGTTGGTCCTCCAAGAGCATCGTCCACGTCTCGTGTCCGTAGAGCACTACCGGTCTAATAAGCGTTTTGTAGATAGTCAGAGTTTGGTACGGCGGCGAACTCTATTCGATCGAAGCATTTTGCGGAGTCCAAAGTACGTACGATTTCCTGCCATGATGCGTCCCCGAATGTCTCTGCTGGTATCTGTGATAGGTCCACAGAATGCGTCTGGCAGTAGAGGATGGAGGAACGGACGTCAAACTCCACCATTTGCCGCCACGAATGCCAGAGGAGTGGATAGACGAATTCATGACGCGATACGGCACAGTAATTTCTATCACGGAGCAAAAGTGCAAGTCATCTCGGTTTTCGGATGCTTCAAACGGAGTGAAATTCGTACGGATCCAATTGAGGAAAGCCATTCCATCCTACATAAGCATTCGAGGTTACAACACCTATGTAACTTACAATAATCATGAACCTACTTGTCGTCACTGTGGTAACATCATGCATCGGGGTAGAAGCTGTGCTGATAACCGTCTCGTAATAGCTGAGGATCAACGGAAGATTGTCTCGTACGCCGACATTACATCAGGAATTTCTTCTAAATCAGGTGCCACCAGCAACGTGTTATCTGCACCAGACAATAGTGCAAGCGCTGCGTCGGTGGTGTCAGACAATAGTCATTCATTACCAGATACATCACTAAAAGCTCCTGTACCTACTACGAGCACGCAACAACAGATTAAGCGACCGGCGGCAAACAACGGTAAAAAAAATGTAAAAGCTCGACGGAACAGCGAAACACATCTGCTGATCGCAAAGATTTAACAACAGCGAAGAAAACAGCCGTAACACATACGACAATCGGACGAACTGCAAGTGCCAACACCTCGTTCTACCTAAATATATCTGATGACGATCAGCATGTCTACAATCGCCGCAGACACGCGCATTTATCAGAGAGGCAACTAGAACTCGTAATTCGCAACCAAATTAAAATGTCTTCACACGACCAATCATACACACTTGCAACTATCAACGTTAACGCAATACAAAATCCTACCAAAATCCACTCTCTCTCGGCATTCATTCGAATGCTTGATCTTGACATTGTATGCATGCAAGAAGTTTCGTTCGTGAATTATGAGTTCCCAGGGTACGAAGCAATTTTCAATGTAGATGAGCGAAATCGTGGGACTGCAACACTTATACGAACAGGAATCGATATCACTACGATTAGGAGAGGTTTGGACTCACGAATATTGGCCGTTACTCTTCAAAACACAGTAACCACCATCATAAACATTTATGCACCATCCGGATCAAACAACCGAAATGATAGAGAACAGTTTTTCAACAGAGTAGTCCTAGAACAAATGCTTCAACATGCTCCTTATCTCATCATCGCTGGAGATTTCAATTCGGTGATAAATACGCGCGATTCAACCGGAAATTCGAACATGAGCCCAACTTTAAAGAGGCTCGTTCATACCAAAGACTTGACGGACTGTTGGCGTCTCTTCAACTCTGGAATCGATTACACGTTCGTTCGAGGTCAATCTATGTCAAGGATCGACGCTTTATATGTTAATCGTCCTGCAGTTCAACGAAATCAGTGCTGTTGGATTGAAGTGATTAGTGACTACAAGGCGGTTGTCATGCGATTCGTTGAAGTACAGAACACTCCGCGGCCACCATGGAAGCTGAACAATGTTTTGCTATCACCTGAAGTAATCCTAGAGCTCTCATGGAAGTGGACATATTGGAAACGCTCCCGTCCACAATATATCAGTCATGGGTCGATTGGTGGGTTGATTTAGCCAAGAAAAAGCTCGTTTTTTTTTCAAATGGAAAAGGAACCAAAAATATCAACTGTACAACGACACCATGGGTTTCTATTACACAAGCCTTCGGAGGGCTTACAGCAACCATAGGGATAACGACTGCACAGCAGAAATAAACCGAATTAAAGCAGTTATGCTGAGGACAGAAACACTGTTTCGAGGAAGTTTTAGACCTTCATCATACCAGCACTTAAGCAACGAACAGACATCCATATTTCAACTGGACGAACAACGTAAACGGCGAACAACATCAAGGATATCCAACATGACCGTTGGCGAAGTCAACATCGTGGATAGGCAGGCAGTCGAAGATCACATCTTTGAACACGATCGGTCAATGTTTTTGGCAGAAAACGTAGGAGGTCAAGAAATATTTCAACCGGTAAGATCGATTCCCAGGAACACGGTCTATAATAGTATTATGATGGACGCAATCACGAAGGAAGAAGCTTTCGAAGCGATTAAACCGGCGGCATCAAACAAGTCTCCAGGAAAGGTCGGCTTCACCAAGAAGTTTTTTCTGCGTGCATGGAACGTGGTAAAAGTTGAATTTGTTGAATTTCTCAACGAAATGAAAAATGGCGCTATTCGGGAAGAACAACTACAAGGAGTCATCGTTTTTGTTTAAAAAAAAACAGGTGACAACAGTGTAAACTCGTATAGGCCGATTTCATTGGTTAATGTAGATTACAAAATCCTTAGCCGCATTCTCGAAGATCGTTTGTCTACAGTCACGTCGTTACTATTATCAGAGAATCAGAAATGCTGCAATGGGAATCGAAATATCTTCGAAGCCACTTGTCAAATACGTGATGAAATAGGAGAAACTCGTCGAACCGGTCAAAACGCTCTTATAATTGCCTGCGAATCAACGAAGCATTCATCAACTTTCTCTCGATAACTATGAACCTTTCGCAGTCGCAAAATTCTCATGAACGGTAGACTTACAGATTCAATCAGTATAAATCGATCTGTACAGCAGGGGGATCCTTTGAGTATGATTCTTTTTTCGCTTTATCTTCGATTACCTATCGGCTTTGAGCAACGAACAAGGGGAGTCAGTCACAGCATATGCTGATGATGTCACGATCATTCTGAAAGATCAATCGAAAGTTCAACGTATTATCAACGCGTTTAGGGAATACGGAATGAAGTCGGGTGCCAAACTAAACCTCAGAAAAACAGTTGCTTTGCGAATCGGGACCAATTTTGATACTTCTGACGAATTGCAGGTCCAGGAATAGATCAAGGTTTTAGGAGTAATCTACACTAATACTCTACAAGAAAGCATACGTTTAAATTGGGAGAAACTGTGGAGCATGAATGCACTTTTGTGAATCGATCAACAGGTATAACCATCAAACTACGTGTCTGGCTCTTGAACACCTTTATATGCTCCAAGTTATGGTATCTATCATCCATTTTTTCTCTACATGAGGCTACAGGAAAGCGGATTAAGCAGCAAATCTGTATGTTTCTCTGGCATGGAGTACAACATCGAGTACGTTACGAACAGATTATTAAACCAAAACAGAATGGAGGATTAGGTTTGCACTGTCCACTGAAGAAAAGCAAAGCTTTGCTCCTCAATCGCTTTCTGCAAACAAAAAATGTGCTGCCATACCAACAAGGATACATACGTGACATCAGAATAGTAAGAGACATCGCCAGAATTTCCGCTGAGCAAGAATACTTGTAGGTGATAATGGAGATGCATAACAAAATTCCAACAAATATTCAAGCAAACTCCACTGCAAGTGGAATTTACGAAAAATATCTGAAAGAGTTATCTGTGAACAGGATCGAAACGATTATAAATCGTATCTGGATGAGAATTTGGAAAAACGTTTCGCACAAAGACCTGTTCTCTGATGAGAGAACAGTATACTATCTAATCTGTAACGTGTAAGTGGGACATAACGCATTATTGTTTAGAGAAAACCGTCGGATAAGTTCAAACTGTGATGCATGTGGCGCTGAAGAAACAATTGAACACAAATTCTCAACATGTCCTCAAATACTCCCATTATGGCAGCATATGGAATATGAGCTGGTGACATTAAGAGGGAGCAGAATCGTCAACTTCAAGTCTCTGCAGCATCCAGAGTTACACGGAATTCGAAGAGTTAACTTGAAGAAAATTTTGAAATCATTCTTTAGATACATTATGTTTGTAAACGAAAACAGACCAGTACTTCATAATGTGTTAAATATAAGATCATATTTGACTATGTATACGTAATTTGCTATTTTAAACAATGAGGAAAAAAAGCCGGTTCCTAGCTCGTTGGTGGTGCTACAGCTTTGGTAAAAGGTAGCCGCTCGATGCTCGCTTTTCGACACTTTCTGACCTAGGTCGTTGCCGATTGTATCGAGTCGTAATATCTTCTATGTCGTTCGTAATGGTTGTTTTGAAAGGCGGCTCATTGGGCTTGCGCAAACCTCCTGTCTCGTTGGAGGGCCGTCGTGTCAGGTCTGTTTGGCGTCCCACCTAGCACCAGGACTTGGGTTTGTGCGCTTTGAGCGGCATACGATCGTTTTGGCTCTTACGGATACATGTAGCTTTTTATAGAAGTTTAACAGAGCCCACTGTCAAACCGCACAATATCATAGGCAGGCACCACAACTCGCAGATGGCCTAGGGAGGGATCGTCCAGCCTTTGGACATATTAGTTGCTGCCCCACAATTATGAAACACCCACAATTATGGAACACTTTTGCCAAAAAGCAATAATTTCACAATCAAATTCACTATTTCCAATGGTAAATGAATTCCTATCAGCAATATTAGTTATTTACCTATCAACCCATCATAGTTTTAACTGCTTTAATTGCCTAAACTGCTTTGATTTTTTTTAAATATAATTTGATCAGTGTTCCTTAATTGAATCCACGACAATATTTTCTCACACTTTTGGAACAATTCAGTCTTGCCTGTATAAATCGCTCCTAAATAATTTTTTGTGTCGACATCCAGGATCGAAAGCAATAAACGTATGTTACTGTTCTTTTGCATAAATTGCATCAGACGCCGGCGATAAATTGTCTCCAAAATTTGACAAAACTCAAACGATAATTAACGTAGAATTATCATTCAAATGTGGACCCTCCTTAGCCGTGCGGTAAGACGCGCGACTACAAAGCAAGACCATGCTGAGGGTGGCTGGGTTCGATTCCCGGTGCCGGTCTAGGCAATTTTCGGATTGGAAATTGTCTCGACTTCCCTGGGCATAAAAGTATCATCGTGTTAGCCTCATGATATACGAATGCAAAAATGGTAACCTGGCTTAGAAACCTCGCATTTAATAACTGTGGAAGTGCTTAATGAACACTAAGCTGCGAGGCGGCTCTGTCCCAGTGTGGAGATGTAGTGCCAATAAGAAGAAGAAATATCATTCAAATGTGAAGCTCACTAATACCTGCTAAAAAGTTAACAGTCTCGTTAAATCTTCTATTAAGCATTACACTATCGTAGCAGGAAGGAAAAATAGCTCAAAAAGTAAAGGTAAATCCGTCAAATCAAGATAAGGTACACCGGGGCAAGTTGAAACGGTTTTTTCAAAGTTAAAATTAGAAGTACTGTAAAAAAATCACCCTTTGATATATTTTGAATCCGTTTGCGGTGTTTGCTAGTCCGGGCCAAATATTATACATAAAAAATAAGCAAACTGAACAACTTTTTTATAAATATTTTTTATATTTAAATTATTTTATTATATGCATCGTTTCAACTTGCCCCGCGAATCGTAAGTAAGTTTTTGTAAGTTTTTGACGATTTTGATTTTCCTTCAGAAACTAACTAGCTTAAAATTGTCTCCTGATTAAGAAAAACTGATAAAATAGTAGGCTTTGTTCTAGAAATTTGAAAACAAATCCCACTTTTGTTGTCTCATGTTGATAAATATCTCTCATAAAAATCAGATTCCAGATTTTGATAGGTACTCTTTTACACAAAAAATAAACTTAAGTATGGTCCATTTAATTGTGGGACAAATAACACGGATTAATACGGATAAAAAATATTATGTAAATTTTTTGGAAAGATACCAATTTTTTTTTTTCAATTCATTAGTTTTTTTTGTATTTCTCCATGTAAAACAAGTTTGATAAATTCAACGGCAAATTACTCAAGTCGGCGAAAATGACATTGGACTCTTATGCGAATAAGGGCAGTGTACAACTGAGTCACAAGTGTATTTTCAGAGACCAAATTCTGGAGAACGCACTACGCTGAAAATTTATCAAATTGATTTCCTCCTGCTGGTGACCACTCGGATCATTATTTGGTTCACTTGTATATTGCGCAGTTGATTAATTCGATTGTGGCTTCTTCATAAATGCACATTAATTAACCAGCCATCATATCTCTCATAAACTCTTCGATTAGAGAAATAGGCAACTGGGGAAGTGAAAGGCGGAGTTAACGAAATGTTTACATACTCTATGTTTTATTTTTCTAAGGGTCAGTGCTCAGTAGATTAAGAATCTCAAACCTGCATTTTTAACATGACCCCTTTTCATTCTAGTGGAGATTGTAGGAGGGTTGCATTCATTACGGAATGGGCGGAAATTTATTGAATTTATGTTCAGAAGTTTGCATGTTTTTATAAATTTATGTTTTTCGAATGTATGTATTTACGGACCATGTTGAATTCTGAAAAAAAAAAAAACTTTTAATCGCGAGGGTGACGTTTTGAATCGTTGTTTCAACTTGCCCCGCACCACGCATTTCTATTTGCCCCGATGAGTTGAACATGCAGAGCAATATCAAACAACCAAAATACAAAAATTAAAACGAGTCTTTCATCAATTTTCATAATCATTATGCTTATTCAACATTGAATGATTACCTACCGTGAAAATTTGATGAAAAAACTCTTCCAAACATCGTTTTGAGACCTGTTTCATTGGCACGTCAAATAGTTGGTTTGGATTTTGCAAAGGGCGAAAAATAAACAATGGAAGGGATTGCTTTTGAAAGCTGCAATCTTTCGGGAATGGCAGTCAGAAGGTGCGTTTAGGCGAGTAGTTTGTTGAAAAAAATTATCAGAGCATTCGGTCATTTCCTATCTGAATTACAGCTTCCGTTTCAACTTACCCCGCATTTCAACTTGCCCCGGTGTACCTTACAATTTTCAAACGATTCTTATTCGCTGGCGAGTTTTTATCAAGAGATAATTTAAAAGTAAGACCGCGTGTATGTGTTGATCAACCCAGATTATTTTAAAATTTTATGTTTCCCATCCCTGTTTCGGAAGCCTCCATTTGAAAAACTGGAAGGCTTTTTCCAAAAAGCTCAGTAGTTTCGTTACAAGAGGCTTGGAAGCCTCCTTCCAAGCAGTTCGTAAGCTTCCTTTTGAGATTCTCGGAAGCCTCCTTTCAAGAGGCTCAGAATCAGAAGCCTCTTTTCAAGTAGCGCGGAAGCCTATTTCAAGAGGCTCGGAAGCCTCCAAAAATCTAAAAAAAAATTTAGTACTTGAGTCAAAACGGTAATGGAGGTAACGGTTACTTTTATTAAATATTTGTGACGGCCTAATTTGTCGGCAAAAGTTGCTTTCAACGGGAAAGTCAGTTCTTTTAAGCCGTAGCAAACATTATTTCAAAATATATCTGCTTACCAACGTACAGATTTACTAATAGTTGAAAAAATGAGAACACCGACATGTTTTACCAATTCTTATATGCCTATTTATTGCCTTAACTCACATGACACCATCACCTATGAGGATTAATTTGTTCTTTTTTCATCATGATAGCAATTTCTTCCACTGATTATTCCCCAGCTCAACTCACCAGTTATGCTACCCGAGTCCCTTTTTACACACTACTGGAACTAATCCATCAGCAGCAACAACCCGTAAACTACAACGTCATATATTGTTCTGCCACGCGCAAATACCAAACCCTGCTCACGGGTGATCAAACCCACGTGATAAATCCATCCTGGAATGGATACACTTTTATCGGCCGGATGCACGCCTTTGCTGGGAACGGACAATGGGAGTGACCAACACCCTGGAAAATCAATCTCCGTCTATGTGTTCCACAGGTAAAAACGCCGACAGGCAACACCCACTAAACACCAGCGTGAGGATCCCAAAATAGCTGATATATTGCCGATAGTGGGGCCGAACGTTTTGCCTTCGCCTTCTGTAACTATGATGTGCAGAAAGGCTGTATTGTCATTCTAACTTCGCTGATAGCTTTCAAAAGCTAGGACGGAAACGGTGCATCAAAATAACACTTTGCTAATTGCAAGAAAGGCAGTATTGTATCTATGTGGATTATTTAAATTTCTTCTGGATATTTATAGTGACGTCCCTTCTGGTAGAGTGTCCAACGCGTGCTTCTAATGCGTGGTTGCTTTTCGTTTGGAGGGCGGTGGGCAGAAAATAAACAACGGATTGTTAGCGTTATGCGTGTGACTGACAGAGATAATAAGGCCATAAATCGATTGATTAGACATGATAGTCCGAGCTGCGGCAGACCTGCTTCCAATTTATACGATTCTATCCCAAAACTGGGTGAGAATGTTCGAACATTATTGTCGAAATTGCCCAGCAAGCATTCTGCTTTGGGACAGGGTTATTTATTTTTCGGTTTTATTGATTCGCAATCGTGTTTATTTTCAGTCCCTCTGCTTCCGGGGTAGCAGCGCCTAGAGGCCAGTAGCGCTAGCCAACGGATGCCTATAAAGGGACCATCAACCAACGTGAACACAGAGATCGAGTGGAAGAGTTGTGCTAGCGGAATTTTATTATCTACGCCACTGCAGAAGCTACTGGATTAAGCAGGGTTGTAGGTGATATTCGGGATGTTGCTGACAATTCACATTTTTTTGCTGTTCTCAAACACTCTATAGAAGAAAATCTATGGTCGAAATTTTCCAGCGAACAAGTTTGATTCACTTGGTTTAGTCTTCTGAGGAAAAAATGCGATCCTTGTTTTATTTTAAGCCTTTCATTTTTCTAATTCGGCTTGAAGTAGTGCTAAAAATATGGACGGGCATTACCGAGTTGACTCAATATATAGTTTGAAACGTCGTCACGTGCAGTATAATACGACCGTCAAAGTCATGGGAATGTGGAGGCTCGAGTAAAAATAACAAAAACATATATTTCCAACCCATGTTTACTCAGGAAATTAATTATGGGTGATTTTGTCGGCTTCTCCATGGTTTATTTGTCGTTTGCTGTGAACGATATTTCAGTCAACTGATATAAATGTATTGATATTTATTCTGGTGGAAGACTTCCCTCTGGAACGTATCGTTCTTTGGTTTTTGGGTCGACAGAACATGAAAAAAAAAGCATGGAGATAACAAAACAGGTCATAGCAAATGGATGGCCTAAATTTCTGTTTGCCTTACATCGTAATATTACGATTCATCTTGTGGGCGAAGTGGTTTGCAAGCGGAATTCGAACGGAGCCCCATATCGCCAACAACAATTTCACAACGACTTGTAATGCAATAAATCATTCACTCGTCAAATTCAGCAAATTCAATTGAACGTGCCCAATCTTCTCGCCCCAATTACTTCCGTACCCAGCGCATCCCTTTTGGCAGTTATCCGAAAAGTGGAAGCAAAAGCACCGCCCAAACACTTTGCAGTTCACTTGAAAATCACCTTTTTCCCGTGACTGCATAGCTGAGCTGTTGGGGCTTCTGCTGCACCAGGCCAGCCACGCCAAAACCATCAGTTCGATAAAATTCTCCTTCACCTCTTGCAATTTTCATCTGTTTTGGAACGTGCCGTCGCCGTTGGCTGTGGTTCCGAGCGGTTCGACATCTAAGTCGAGTGGTAAAATAGAACCACCCACATTCGTGTTGCTCGCTGTCTAACTATGGTGCGGACGCTTGACTTTCGATATCCGATTAGGGTAGTTTGCTGGCATGAACAAGCATGGAGCTTCTTGGCAGATTGGAGTTGAAGCATGTTGGCGTTTTGGTTGAGTTATTTTGCAGGTAAAAGGCGTGAAAGCTCAAGTTTTCTTCCTGTTAGTTCCTGTGGGGGAAAAAAACTAAAAGGATTTTAATCTGCAGACATTTAGGAATGCTATAATGATATTAAGAAAGCAGGTAGCTAAGCAAAGACTGTTTTAATTTCTTACCTGTACCGATTTCCATGAGTATTTTTACCTCATGCAACAGTTAAACAATAGTTAGCTGATGCCATTTCAATACTATAGAAAATCTCAATCATATTGATATTATTCACTTTTTAAAAAAGTGGTGATATTTCGTTGCTGGAAAACTCATGAGGTAAAACGCCTTCGTGCTGGCACATTTTTGAGAACAGTGCACCACGCGTCGACGAGTCAGCATTCTATATAGTATGGGTAGTGCGTGGAGACGCGTAGTACTTTGTAGGTTAATCCTCCTACGGCGTTTGGCCTCGCCGAAATATTAGATGTTTCATCTAAATGTGGAAAGTTGCGGTTTTTCCAACCACCCTATCTTTAGTTATGACACTTGTTTTTGCCTAACCTACATAATTTTAGGTCCAGTTTCGTTACGACCATACCAAATACGGTAAATATGATGGAATACCCAAAAGGCGTTTTGCCCCGGGGGGGCATTTTGAGGCCTCTTCCCCTATTGGAGAGAACTGAAATTGAATAACGCAATTGAGTTGATAGTAAACTTATACGCTCATTACTACTACAATCGCTCCCAACATCGTTTTAGAAAAGGGAGGGTGGCGTAAATAAATAGTATAACGGTTTTACTTGGATAACGTGCTTGCGCCCAATTATTTGTCCTTTGGAGACTTTTAATCATAGTACATAGGCCTAGCAATCCAAAGCACGAAACTAGATACATCATTATCGTATGTTCCAAGCTTCAAAGACTTTGCTGAAGTATAAGCTTCGGGTCTGCTTCCGTAACTTAAGATCTTTGGTTAGGATGGGCTTACAAAGGTGTTTCAGCTCGTTTCACATACTGTATAAGGTTTTTGTGTTCCATGGAACTAAATTGAATAAATAAATTGTTCCATGCCGACTCATCCATGAGCTCCCCAATGTTTGGGTTGGCATTGAGGTGTCCACACACAATTCAATATCAGATTGATTTTTTGCCTCATGCCTTCAACAATTGTTTCATTTCCGATCAATCCAGAACTACCTGGAGTATAGGCCATGAGGCGTAACGCGTAACCAAAGATCAATTAGCTCTTTCCAAATTGGTACATGTTGCGAGTGTTTTATAGAACCAAATTAGGAGCGGCAGGTAATCCCAAGTAACAATTCTGTGACCGTTGGGTTTTATATGAATTTTAATAAGGTTTTATTGTGGGAATAATTAAAGCCCATTGTTTTATGGTGGTCATAAACAATGCTATCGAACAAAGGTTTTATATCACTCTTGATATTGCTGCAAAAACTCGTCGTCAGTAGGAACAACACTCAAGGCAAATCGATTGAAATTTGCCCGCATGCTGTTATTACAAAGGCGCATATTTTAAAAAATCGGTCCTTCGCCAGAAGCATTACAATACAAAGAAGAGAGTTTAATTTGCCGTTTTTGAATTTGTGAAAAGATTTCTTTTTATACTGCTAAATGGCTACACACTATAGCGCGGAAAATAATATTTTTGGAGCATCCACCTCCGACAGACAGCTGTGATACTGCTGGGACAACTAAAGACGCCATAATCGCCACTTTCAATTTGAAGAAAATTTGTTTCAAATCAACTATCCTCCATCCAAAATGGAAATCGTGACTGGAAGCGATATACGCGTCTTGATGCGCCTTCACAACCACTGATTAATCCAAACTGTTCTTTGAATATGAAGAGAAAATTTCACTTCCAACCGCTAAATGGCTTTGGCCGCTAGCGTGGCTGATATATTTTCTACAGCAACCTTCGCCCAATCTTCGGGATCGCTAACGACGAATTCATAGCCATTCAATTTTGTTCCAATTTAAAGAAATTTCGTCTCAAAACAACTCTTTTTCGTTTCAAAAGGGGGTTTTGAATAAAACCGATTTACGAATAGGAGCCCGATTTACCGATTTTACCGATTTACGTTTCTTGAAACCTTGTTGAGAATTGACAGTACTAACTTGAAGTGAGTGGAAACCAAATTTCTGATACTTTCGAGAAAATTTCATTTTCAATCAATAACTGAGTGACTCGCGCTAGGAAAAGCTGCTTTTTTATATTCAATAAAGTAGATTCATCAGAAAATGTTTTATTTTCAACTAGCAGACCCGACTGACTTCGATTCGACTTAAATTGATTTATTCTCTTATTAGGGTAAGGGAGGTATTTTGGACCACCAGTTCGACGGCTCATATTTTGGACCACTGAGTGCAAATTCCTCTTGGTGGTCCAAAATACATCCTTTACCCTAGTTCTCGAGTTATGCAGCAATGTATGCTTCATTTGTATGGGAGCCTCCGTTTCCAGAAAGGAGAGTGGTTTCGAGTCACCACAGAAATAATTCTCCCCTTCCAAAACCTCCACATGCCAGATATAGTTTTATTTGCTTGATTAGTTCTCGAGTTATGAAGAAGGTGTTACAAATTGGTTCAGTAGTTCCCGAGTCAATAAGGGTCAGACAGACAGAAATTCATTTTTAGGTACATAGAAGAAGAAGATATATAAATTATGCCTTTACAATTAATATCAGCAACCAAAATATTATTCGAATCTAGTGAGATTTTTTTTCTTTCTACCGTTGAATGGCTATAGACGCTACCGCGGCGAATAAATTGCAGGCGGCAACTACCACCGACGGCTATCATTGATGCTGTTGGGATCGATAAAGGCGCAATCTTTGCCATTAGTTTGTATGTCACTTTAAAGAAAATATGGCTCAAATAAACTCTTCCGTTTCAAATGGAGGTTCTGAGAAGAATCAATTTATGCTTCTTGAGCCCTTTTGAGCATTTACCGGTACAGGCATCACTCTCCTTGGAATCTCGAACGAAGTGGCTCGCACGCGCGGGAAAGTAGCTATCTTGTATTCAATATAGTGATCCAATTATTCCCGCACCTTAATCGTTATGGGTGCACATTTGATATGTACTTATTGCAAATAACGAGGGGCCGGAGCTTATGCGCTTAGTTCATTAGATACATAAAAGCAGCTTTCCCGAGCGCTCGAGCCACTTTATTCGAGATTTGGCAGCGAGTGTTCCAACGCGGTACCAAGACCAACATCGCAACCAGCAACTAGCGCCAGCATGCCAGTTCGTTCGAGATTCTTCGGAGAGCGGTCCCAGCATCGACATCAGTGGTGTTCTCTCGTGTAATCGGCGGTTGCTGCAGATCCAGTAATCATGCGGCCGCCGTCAGCAACATCATCAAGATTTCGAAATACATCCAATAATAAAGGCCGTCGTTGCAGCAGAAATCACGTCGTCAGTGGGAGCAGTACTAAAGCGAAATTTTCTCGCATACTGATAGTGATTGCAAAGGTGCACTTATACTGATAGGCATAATAAAGTGCCCACTTGCCGTTTTTCGCACATAATGGTCAACTTTAGAGCTGTAGATCGCGGTTGCCCGTGATCCAATTTTGTTAATGATTCACAGGACTCTACGATTCATATGAATGATTTTATATGAATGAACAATAATTGGAACTGAAACTGTTTTAATGCAGTAGGGAACTAAGTATTCTTACTCCGTAAGATCCCGTACCACTTCGTATGGCACTCTTCAATATTCCTGAATGGCAGGGGGAGATTATGCAGCACGTTTTCATGCACAATGCAGAGAGTTGGAGGCAATTGCGGTCCACGTCAGCATGGCTACTAGGGCAACAAGGTAGAAGTTGTTCCTTGGTCGCTGTAGTAAAAGCAACGGATTTTGGATGAAGCGTGGTCTAAATCTTAAAATCGACGAGGGGGTGAATGGGTGAGTAAGAGTGAGTGAGTGATTTAGTGATTGAGTAAGAGTCAGTGTGTGAGTGAGCGAGTAAAAGTTAGTGAGTGAGCGAGTAAGAGTTAGTGAGTGAGCGAGTAAGAGTAAACGAGTAAGAGTGAGTGAGTAAGCGTGAGCGAGAAAGAGAGAGCGAATGATTGAAAGTAAATGAATGAGTAAAAGTGGATGAGTGAGTAAGAGTGGTTAAGTGAGTAAAAGTGGGTGAATGAATAAGAGTGGGTGAATGAGTACTAATTAGTGAGACAGAGGAAATGAGTAAGTGAGAGTTTGTGTATGAGAGTGAGAGAGAGGGAGATCTTGTTCGTCTTCGGGAAGTTGCGTTGACTTAAAGAAGGCATCATCTCGTTTCATCTTCTATCGAGCAGACGTTCCTTTTAAAAAGGCAGTATTTCCTCTGTGTGCCTTATCGAGGTATAGGCACGTTCATTAAGGTGACACGGGAAGCACTAACAATCATCAAACCGTCATCATTTTCATCATTGAATGCTTAACTTGCTGTAGAAAAACAACAAATATGATTTTGAAAAACTATAACCGGCGCGTGCTTACTCGCAATCTACATGCTGATACATTTACAGTTACATCAAACAACTGAAAACCGAAATACGCAGCTTCAAAGTGGCGAGGTGATAATGCTAGAAAGAGACGAAAGATACGAGAAATAACACGGTGTTTAGTGCCCCCGAATCACCTTAAAAGGTGGTGTCATCTCCTCTGTCTGCCTTATACCGGGCAAACGCGTTCATTTAAACATGGCATAATTTCTTCTGTGTGCCTTATATCGGCAAACCCGTCCATTTATAGAAGGCATCATCTCCTCTGTCTGCCTTATAGCGGGCAAACGTGTCTATTTAAAGAAGGCATCATCTTCTCTGTCTGCCTTATACCGGGCAAGCACGTTCATTTAAAGAAAGCATCATCTCCTCTGTCTGCCTTATACCGGACAAACACGTTCATTTAAAGAAAGCATCATCTCCCCTTTCTGCCTTATACCGGGCAAAAGCGTTTATTAAAAAAAAAGATCATATTTACCCTGTATGCCTTATACCGGGTAAACTCGTTCATTAAAACAAGGCATCATCTCCTCTGTTCGCCTTATACCGGGAAAACGCGTTCTGTTGGAAAAAAGGATCTCTTACTCCATTTCGTAGAATAGTACTTTTCCAGATCATAATGACAGGAATGACAGTTAAAGCTAATTAGAAGAAAAATCAAAACCGTTGGTTAAACTGGTTGGTTAAAAACTGTTGCGATTCATCGATATCTGTTGGCGTTGAACATAATAATAGAATACTATAGATTCTAAATGTTTTCGGGGTAATTGCCTTTCGGGGTAATGGATTTCGGGGTAGTGTCCCCTTCGGGGTAATGACTTTTGGGGAACTGTCCCATTCGGGGTAGTGGCCTTCGGGGTAATGGCATTCGGGGTACTGGGATTCAGGGTACTGGGGTGGAGCCGATGCACAGGGTAGGTAACAATTATTGCGGTAATACAAATTATTTTTTAAATATCTTGATTTCTATAGGTTGTAGACCGATGACATGCTCAGCAAAAATGCGTATTCTGGCAATACAAACAAGTTTGCTGTAGACCTGTGCGCCGAAGTATTTATGAACGGCGGCGGCGTAAGACCATTTTTAAACCGGCGGCGAGGTCGGCGGCGTCACGCCGTAAGCAATGTTCGGCGGCGGCGGCGTAAATCGGCGTGAAGAACTTTGAGCAGAGAAAAAAATTACGCGGCAAAGCATATAATGCTTTTTATGAATATTAGGTTTTTTTTTGTACATTTGCTAGCTCCAGTCAGACTGATGGGGTGAACATTAGAGTGATTCAAATTTTGACTTTTTTGCTCCCCGATGCTTAAACGATTGCATTTGCCATTTTAATAATCCTCCTTAATTTTTAGCAATTTTGGATGTAATTTGACTGTGCACACGTCATTTGAAGTTTGTATGGAAATTACTGTGAAAACTGACCCTTATGTGGAAGACCGTTCCGTGAGGTGGCCCATGAACTATTCAAATATAATCAACGCATTGCCTACACAGAATACTTCTCAAGCTGAAAGGCAGTTGTTGTTGCGAAGCGATTTCTCGTTTGGAGGCAAAGTTATGAAGAAAACAAAAATGCTCATTATTGATATTGATGTTATTCTTTTACGTGTTAAATTGAATTTCCCACGATTCAGTATTTTCTTAATAACTTTTCTTGCGAGCATCAAATCGTTTCGCAACAAGGACGGTCTGTTTCCCTGTAAAATTTCTCATGTTGCCAATGTACTCATCTGTTTTTAGAGCTTAAAGGGAGGCGTTGGGGAACGGTTTTCCATGAAAGTTACTGTTTTCATAGCAATTTTCATACAAACTTCAAACCGCACGTGCTCACTCAATTTACATCCAAATTAGCTAAAAATTTAGGTGGGTTAATAAAAAGGCAAATGCAATCGTTTAAGCATCGGGGGGCAAAAAAGTCAAAATTTGAATCACTCTAGTGAACATCCTTATATCTTGTATCTCCACAGCAAAAGTTTACATTGCATCTCACTAGGACTTTGCCGCATCACAGCACATAAGTTCATTGAAAAGTAATTAGGATATAAATCCAGAAATTCGTTTGGAAATTCTTCAAGATATTCATCAGAAAATTCGAAATAGGAATTATAAGAGTTAATTAAGGACAAGCATCTCGGAATCCAAAACAAAAATCACTCGCGTTTTCAAGGGCACACCACTCAATATGAAAGCATCGCACAACTGTCATCTTCATTATTCCACGCAGCAAAGCTGGAATAATATAAACAAAAGTTGTCCACTGTCTCCGTATTGAGTGGAGTGCCCTTGAAAACATGAGTGAATTTAGTTCTGGACTCTGTGATGCTTGTCCTTAAATAAAGGAAAAACTCACAAAAATAGGGGAAAAATCGAAATAAACCCTGAAAGGCAGGGAAATTTTGTGCGACCAGAACATTTTCTACTTCCCCCGCTGTGTTTGGTACGAGGGGTAAATGTGAAATCTTCAAGGACACTCCTCACGGAATCCAAATCCAAAAGTACTCGCGTTTTCAAGTGCCCACCACTTAATACGGAAGCAAAGCACAACTTTTTTTTTGTGTCTTTATTAAGGAAACTTCAGCCCAAAGCACAACTGTCATTTTTATAATTTTCAGCTTTGCTGCTTCGACAGTCGACATGGCAGTTATGCGTTATTTACGTATTTGAATTTGGATTCCATAAGGAGTGTCCTGAAATTTTTAGATCCTGTGATATAAACTACTATGTATAAACAGTCATCGGTGAATTGAATCTACCGTAAAAGAGGACCATTTGGGCAAATAAGAATTAAGTTAAGAGATACAAAAAACATCTTCCCGCGTAACCTAAAATGACAGTTAAAGCTGTCAGATGATTTTTAGTAAATCTGTATTGGCCTAAAATAAAAATCTGTATTGTCTGTTTTAAGGACAATCCTCATGGAATCCAGATTTAGATTTTCGCTCGCATTTTCAAGGACACACCACTCAACACGGAAGCAATGCACAACTGTCATTTTTAATATTCCAGCTTTGCTGACCGCAGCATGCGTGGAACAATATTAATCAACCGTCTAAGACGAATTACCCGAGCAGCACAAGTCAGACAAAAATGGTTGCAGCAACTTGAATGTGACTAGATCTGGTCACATATGAGTTGTAGTAACCTATGTGAAACATATGTAAGGGTAAGTACTGTCCATTTAATTCCACCAGTTAATTTTCGTTATCTTTGCAGATACGTATTTCGACCACAACTGTGTGGTCGTCTTCAGTGTCTCGTACTTGACTCGACTTAGACTCGACTCGGTTGAATACATTCCACTAAAAGAGCTTTCTATATTTTTCTCACAATATTAATGTCATTTGTGCGTTGCTTCCGTATTGAGTGATGTGTCTTTGAACATTTGGATTCCGTGAGGATTGTCCTTAAGTTAATTAAATTTTTCCTAATGAATTCCTTCGAAACTTCCTCTAAGAATTTCCTTTGAATATTTATTTGGGAATTTCTTCGGAAATTCATTCCGAAATTTCTCCAATAGTTCCTTCAAAAATTTCCATTGAAATTACTTTATGGATTGCTTTGGAAATTCCTTTACGATTTTTTTTTGGGAATTGGGAATTCGAAAACATTTTTTTAGGAATTCCTTAGAAAATATTAATTGAAAATCTTTTGAGAATTTCTATAGAATTTCAAATACCTACGGACACTGTTTCAAGAATATATTCGGAAATCACTTTAGGAGAAAACCTTACGAATTTGACTTAGGATTTTTTTTTAGAAATTCTTCGGAAACTCTAGGAAGATATTTTTGGTAGTCTTTCGAAATTTCTCTCGGGAATTTATTTAGAACTTTCTCCTGGAATTCTCACCGAATTTTCTATAGGAATTCCTTCAGACATTCCTCCAGAAATTCATTTAGCAACTCTTCCAAGAATTGTAGATTCATGTTTTTAAAAAGTATAAAAAATCGACTGGTCAGGCCAGGATCATACCAAAATAAGCCTTCTGTCGAACAAAGAAGCATGGGAAATATTCGTAAATTTCGTTTGTAAATTCCTTTAATTTTTTCGAACTGTTGTTTAAGTGTTTTTTTAATTGAGAATAAGTTTAACACTTGGATTTTTTTTTTTAAAATTTCTTTAAAAATTCCTCCAAATTAGAATTCGTTCCTAAATTATTCCTGCAGGAATTTTGTACGATTTACTGAAGGAATCCCTGGATGAATGTCCAAATTAATTCCTGGTGGCTTTTCTAAAGAGATTTTTGATGAAATTCTTGAAGGAATAAACGAAAGAAAACCTGAAAAGATTTCCAAACATTTGTATTTCTGAAGGAATATCCGAAGGCATTTTCAATGGATTTTCCAAACAAATAGCTATCGGAATATAAATAAAAATTCCTATATTTCGTCGTGTAAATACCGTAAATCATTCCCTAGGAAATATTATACGGAATTAATTCGGTAAGCCATCAAGAAACTCAAACCTACCTTCAAAAATTCCGTCAGGAATTCGATCAGGAATTTCTCCAGGAATTCCTTGAAAAAACCTCCACAAATGAATCCAGGTTTTTCTGTGAAATTTTCCTCGTGAATTTCTTTGGAAGTTCTCAGAACCTTAAGAAAATTCTGGAAATTCCTTCAAAAATTCTTCTAAGATTAATTCTGACAATTCCAACAGGAATTTCCTCAGAATTTTTTTTTAGAACACTTTAAAAAAAGAATACCCATTTAGATGGGTACACTTTCCAACCGTTGTAATTGATTTGCCGAGCCCTTCCTCAAAGAAGCCATCCCTTGGAAAGCTAAAAAAGGAATGCGAATCTATTTATTAGACTGTTGGATACACTGTTGACCACCACCTCCGTTTTTTGCCCATCATACAGCAGTGCATTGAAAACAGAATGGTAATTTAATTCAACTGTACTATTGGGTGGAGTCGCATGCAGAGCCAGACTCAAGCCAGGATGGTGGATAACTATATGCATGCACACATACATTTAACAATTTCTACAAAATTCATTCGGAAACTATTTGAACAATTCCATTGGAACTTTTCCAGGTATTCCATAAGACATTCCATTCCCTCGGAAATTCATCTAGTACTTCCTTCGGAATTTCCTCCACCATTTTCTTCCAAAATTCTAGGACGAATTTTCAGATAAAGTCAAACCTCCATGAGTCGATGTTCTATGACTCGATATCGACTCATGGAGGCAAATTATGCCATAACAAAAAATATATTTCCCTTCAAACAGCTTTCCAAGAATTTTCTATTCCACTCCTCGATATTTCCATGAGTCGAAAGTCCCTTCAATATCGACTCATGGACGTTTGACTGTATTGTTGGAATATCAGGTAGTGTGCGACATCTTCGCTGTAGATCGAAGATGGATAAGAAGCGGGCGCCGGTTAGTTGTAGTTGCTCTTTGGTATAGATTAAGGAATATTGTTATGGTTGTATTGTATATACCTATTGTTGAATAAAGAGAACTGCAACTGCTGGCAGAAGTATCAGTCAGTAGCCTGCCGTGGTGTAGAGAGGGAACTCTAGTTGTTATTCTTTGTGAGGGGGTTCCCTTGTTTGCTCAACAGGTTATGGGCCCAGGAACGATTCCCGACATTCATCTTAGTGGGATGTTATCGCCGTCGACGTTATCGCAGTGGGATCATGGATCGGCCGCATAAGTCGCGTGGCGCAGTGGGATCATGGATCAGCCACGTAAGTCTTGGGTAGCGCCGGACGGTATTCATCAGGAGGCTGGAACGTTCGGTAGGATGCTGGAACGTTCGGTAGGATGCTGGCTGGTCAGCGTCCAGGAGGAGCGTCGGAACATTCAGGAGCTGGTCAACAGAGGGTGCTGTGCAAACGTCGGATAGAGGCCATTTGTAAGGGCAACGGATTGGGCCAGGAGAGGAATTGTTCGGCGAGGAGGAGCTCTGGACGGGAGGCTCGGTGTTAGAAGGAGCCAGTAGAGTTGCGAGGCGTGCACACTAAGGAGGAGTGTTGGAATATCAGGTAGTGTGCGACATCTTCGCTGTAGATCGAAGATGGATAAGAAGCGGGCGCCGGTTAGTTGTAGTTGCTCTTTGGTATAGATTAAGGAATATTGTTATGGTTGTATTGTATATACCTATTGTTGAATAAAGAGAACTGCAACTGCTGGCAGAAGTATCAGTCAGTAGCCTGCCGTGGTGTAGAGAGGGAACTCTAGTTGTTATTCTTTGTGAGGGGTTTCCTTTCTATGGCCAACATGTATCAGATACAATTTCCAAAGGAACTCCTACATGAGTTACCGACATTCTTGAATTTCTTAAAGAATTGCTTTGAACATTCTGTAGGGATTGAGAGGGGTATGAGTAAATATATTTACTTCGTAGATGCTGAACTCCATTTGTCTTGCACAACGTGGCAAACTGCTCCGATGTGAACTGCGAAACGATTTCTGACACTATAGTTGCAGGAATTCCAAACCTTGAGAACAATTCTCGCTTAACTTTTCAAAAGGACCTAAGTAACATTTTTTGCATGATTTAATTTGAATATTGCAATCAACATTACCAATATGAAAGATTTTGATTGCAGTACTCAAATTAAATCATAAAAAATGTTACTTAGGACCTTTTGAAAAGTTAAGCGAGAATTCGTCCAAAAAATCGGTGACACTGGATGTAGTTGGAGATCGGACAATCTTAACTTCAGGCCATTTCGAATGTGCGTCGATGACAACTAGAAAATGTTGATCAAAGAACGGTCCTGCAAAATCGATGTGAATTCGTTGCCATGGATTAGTAGTTTGATGCCATGACTGCAGCGGAACCTTGCGTGGACTTTTCGAATGAGATGCACAATTGGAGCATTGTTTAATAAAATCTTCTATGGAGTTGACAATCTTCGGCCAAAACACATTACTGCGAGCTACCGCTTTCATTCTATCGATGCCGGGATGACCTCTATGTAGTTGCTTCAGAATTTCATGACGAAAATTGCATGGTATTACCAAACGATCCGCCATCATCACACATTCTTTAACAACAGCGAGAGCTTCACGATACGGATAAAACAGCCGAACTTTTTCATCTTCAATGCTGTTGCCGCTGGATGGCCAACCATGTTGGTTGTATTGCACAACTTGTTGCAAAGTTGGACATTTCATTGTACTATTTCTGACCATGTTGAAAGTAATTAGAAGTGAATCAACAGCTTTATCTAACGTAACTTTGATATCATTTTCCAATCGAATGTTGAAGTCTTCATCTGGTTTGATTTGATTGTTGATCAATCATGATAGCATCTTCAGCGTAACCAAACTGAGTTGTTGATATATACTCGATCTCAAAGTCGTAGCACAGAAGAGTTAACGCCCATCGCTGCAGGCGATTTGCTGTATGCAAAGGTATTCCTTTCTTCGAACCAAAAATTCTCAGCAAAGGTTGATGGTCGGTTTGTAGAGTAAACTGCCCAGAACCATCCGATGGAATTTCGTGACTGCAAAAACTATAGCAAGACCTTCTTTCTCGATCTGACTATATCCGGCTTCAGCTTGATTGAGTGTGCGAGAAGCGTGAGCGATTGCTTTCAAATTACCGTCGGGAAATCGATGCATAGCAACTGCACCAATACCAGATTTTGAGGCATCCGCAGCGATAATGATTTCCAGATGAGGGTCATAATGAGTAAGTAGTAGATCGGATTGCAGGATTTCTTTAATCTTGTTGAAAGAGTGTTGACACGTCGAAGACCAATTGAACTGGATATCCTTTTTCAGAAGCACATCGAGAGGTTTTCGTAGTTGATGCATTTGTTTCACAAACTTTGAATAGAAATTAACAGCACCCAAGAAAGACCGTAGACTTGTGACATCGGTTGGTGCTGGCATCTTGACAATAGCTTCAATCTTCGATGGGTCTGGACGTAGACCTTTTTCATCAACGATATGGCCCAGATACTTTATTTCACGCTGTAATATGCTGCATTTGTCTTCTCGAAGATGGAAACCGTATTCTTCCAAACGCTTGAAAAGAGCTTCAAGGCGCTTATGATGCTCGATCTCAGTTTCACTAAAAACTATGATGTCGTCCAGGAACGATTCAACTCCTTCGAGGTCCGCTATCATGCTATTCATCAACTGTTGGAAAGCTCCTGGAGCTGACTTCACTCCTGGTGCCAATCTATTGAAACGATAAAGTCCTCGATGCGTATTGATTGTGAGGAGTTCCTTTGATTCGTCATCAACATCAACTTGAAGATAGGCATCAGATAAATCGATGATGCTGAAAAATTTGCATCCGTTCAACTTTGTAAATATATCGTCCGGAACAGGCAAAGGGTAATTATTTGCTTCTAGTGCAGCGTTTAAGCCTGTCGAATAATCGGCACAAATGCGAACTTTGCCATTCGGTTTCTTTAATGTAACGATAGGCGCCGCCCACTACGAAAACTCGACGGGTGTAATAATTCCTGACTGCTCTAAACGATCCAACTCGGTGTTGACTTTTGCTATCGACGTGAATGGAACTGGACGCTTCGAACGAACGAACTTGATTGCAGATCATAGAGAGAGGCTTTGACCAAAGGTTGAATAGTTCAATCCAATCGAGACCAAACAAATTGAGTAATATAGTGCATGCTACCGCACTGCCAGCACGGTGTCTTCGGACCGCTTGGAAGCTTGGTTTCCTTGAATGAATAGCGAGTTAAATTTGATTGTTGCTTGATGCCGTTTTTCTTGACCGCACAGACCGAGGCTGCTAGCAATGGCTTTTGCTCGATCAGAGCGGTGTCGTGCTTCAAATTTTGCAATCGCTGGCATTCGGTGATGAGAGTTTCCAATTTACATTCGCCATCTCCATCCGATTCTAGCTTTGAAAGTAATCTGGTCCTGATATCCGTTTCCTTTGAAGATCGTAAACCACAGATGAAAATGAGAGACTTGAATTGATCGGCTGTGATACGGTTCAACTCGAAATCTTCGCATCGTTTGTTGATTGTAGCTGCATAAGTTACGTAATCTTCCTCAGATCGCTTTGAAGTTTGGAAACATTGGTAGCGTTTACTGAATAAGGTTGTAGTCACTCTGAAAAGTTGCTTCAACTTTAACACGGTATCCGTGAACGAAAACTCACGGAAATGTTTCGGCAATAGAAAATTTACGTACTTATCGTGTACACTAACGCTCAGGCTTCTGAGAAGTAGACGGACCTTCGCTGAATCGTCCAGATTAACACCATCCTAGACCATGCTCCGGATAGTAACAAAACTCTCGGATGTTGGACGCCAGAGTTTCAATAATAAATGCTGGGCTGCTTGCCGGTCTGGATGGTGCTTCTTGAATGTTGAAACGTTCCATCATAGCCATGAGCCGCGCATTTTGCTCCGCCATCTGCTGGTTTTGTTGAAGTATTAGCCGAAAGACATCTTGTTGAGAGGAACTTCCTGAAGGTTGATTTTCCGGAAACGACATTCTCCTGCTTTTTCTGCGCTCCAGAGTGGTGGATTCCTAATTACTCGTCGCCAAAATGTTATATTGTAATAACGTTTATTCATGCTGTTTGCGACTGTTCTTTACAAGAATCAATAATGGAAACATTTTTCATAGTTAGTTGTTTTTTTCCTAACAGTTACCAACGGTTGTCAAGTATGCTGGTTACCAAGAACTCCTTTGATGCTACCTACCTAATTGCTTCTGATAACAAAATATATTCAAATCATCCTACAACTCTCAAATCCTGATGAATTTAAATAAACATCCCCAACCTTCATTTTTGGAATCTATTTGAGCTCAACCAGTGGGTAACTCATTATTTTGGTTTTTAGTTCCACTGCTACGTTAAGGCTAATTACACCATTTTAGCCATTTATCTCACACTGTCAATAGAACCGTTTAATCCACTCATAACTGACGAGTTATCCGGAGATCTCATTTATATAGATTCCAAAAAGGGAGGTTGCGGATGTTTTTTTGAATTCATCACGATTTGACAGTTGTAGGAAGACTAGAATAAATTTAAAAAAATTTCCATACAAATTTCCATATAAACATAAATTGACTTCGCGCCACCCCTAAATGGCCACCGAATTACCTGAAATTTTGCCAGGACTCCTATATTATCAAAATGATGCTAATAGACATATGGGAGTTGGAATTTTCGAACATTTTTGAAATTTGAACTGCCCTAATGTAACATTCAAACATTTAAATAGATGATGAACAACCTAATGCGACCAGGATGAGGTTATTCCACATGAAGTTATTAGATAAGAATTTCATCGCTACTCTCGTTGATTTGTAGGTCTGTAGCCAAGAAGTTCTTAGATGACCTAACATTCAACACGCTAATGCGTGAGCAAACAAATCTGCTAAAGGTGTAATAGCTATTTAATTAATGCCTGATAAACTGCCTTGATTCGGCAGATGCAACCGCACTGCATACTGTGAATTTTGTGTTGGCCAATCACCGGCGTAAAATACGAAATTCGGCGGCGTGGAGCCAACCGCCGTTTGACGCGCCGCCGACACCTTCACCGGCGTCGGCGTACGTCAATAAGTGTGGGCGGCGGCGGCGTTGCACGGCGGCGCACAGGTCTAGTTTGCTGAAGATACATCACTCTTAAAATGAGCTATTCGGCTAAATGTCCTTATTAACATTGTCCCTTCGACTAACATTATTATCAGCCGTTAGCAAGGATCCAAGGTAGACAAATTCATCGAAATAATCTAAATTTTTAGATTTTTAAATATTTAAGCTATCAGTACACTCAGTGTAATGATGGCAAATATTATTCTAGGCTAATCAAAATCTATATCGAAGTCGAATCAGTCTGCAAGATGCATGGATAAACTACATATTCAAATATTTAACAATTAGGCAAATGATGTTCTACGGGCACTGGTTAACAAACTACAGTTCTTGTACGTAATCGTTTCTCTACGAACTCAAAGTCATGCAGATTTCATTCAATCAATATTCTGCTTTCAAATGTATATACTTTCTCCAATCACCTTCCTTTGTAAGCCATCTTTTTTTTTTTGCGTCAGTTATCTGAGCTGACAAAATCTGAAAAAAAAGTTACTTTTACGCCACGTAATACGCGCGGCTACAAAGCAAGATCATGCTGAGGGTGGCTGGGTTCAATTCCCGGTGCTGGTCTAAGCGATTTTCGGATTGGTAATTGTCTCGACTTCCCTGGGCATAAAAGTATCATCGTGCTAGCCTCATGGTATACGAATGTAAAAATAGTAACCTGGCTTAGAAACCTCGCAGTTAATAACTGTGGAAGTGCTTAATGAACACTAATCTGCGAGGCGGCTCTGTCCCAGTGTGGAGATGTTTTGCCAATAATGATAAGAAGAAGGAGAAGAAGAACTCTTAATAGCCAGTAGTTTTCAATAACTTTTAAAAAGAAGGTGAAATCGCTTCTGGTGCATTTTAGCACATACATCATTCATGCAAATATCGATAGTTAACGGCTAAACGGATCTTTTCCTCGTATCCAAAGCCACCAATTTATTCCTATCCACGGAAGCATCATCAGTCACACAGTTCCTATGGCGGCTGATCTCTGCTTCCTTTCTTTTTTTTTTGGACCGTGCTCTATCACTTTAGCGCCGGCTAACTTTTGGCTGAACTGGTGGACGCTAGACCGCTCTAGGAGCTTTCATCCTTCTTCGTCGGTCGCAAAGGACACGAAAACGAATTGCCTCACTAAAACAAATTGCAATGGCAAATTGAGCTTCACCCGGGCAGGTGCGTGTGCTGGTGGCTGCGGCTGACCGACCGACGACGACCATATGCTTCCGTCTTACGGTCGAAGTCCAAAAAAAGGCGAACGCAAAAAAAGGCACAAATGCACATCATTGGCCAGAAAGACACAGCGAGGATTCAGCACTGTAGGGATTAAAAAAAATCATAAATCCTAAACATATTTCGGTAAAATTATTTAAGCTCTTTTAGTGGAATGTCTGCAACTGTCTAAGGCGAGTTTAGTGCTTTCTATTTAATTCCACCACGTTTTGTTATCTTGGCAGATACGTACTTCAACCTCATCTGTGAGGCCGTCTTCAGTGTTTCGTACTTGACTCGACTTTCGGTATTTAATTGAAATCCGTGTATTTTAATGATAAGAAATTTGACGAAATATTTTGATTTTTGCCACTCATAAATTTCTTTGGTTTTACGTTTTACTCAATTATTATTATGCTGGCATTTCTAATCATTCGAAGCCGAAGCTATTTGTTGCAATGAATTTCACCCATAGTGCCACGCCGCTCTCGTCGGACATCGCTTGGTGGCTGCTGTCAGGTGCCATTTGCCGGTTTTTCCTCTTTCAACTATACAAGCGGCTCACCCAAAAATGCACGTGACTGACTATTGAGACCCACGACGACGTCTCCGCCGCCGTCGTCGTCGTCGTCAGCAGGACGAGGGCAGTTAATTCTCGTAAAATGAACGATAAAGCACAACAATTCTGGGAATGGAATGGATCCATTAATTATCTTGACACGCGATTCAGAACACGACAGTGTTCTCCGAGTTTGCCTTTCCATTTTTCTTTCTTTTCGCTTTTTTTTTGGACAGGCACGAAACACTAGATATCTCACATTTTGATAGCCGTCAGCCACATGTTGACACTTGAGGGTTGTTGAGTTGGGAAATGGGCGATCAGATTTGTTGGCTCGACCGTGCATTCAGGGCGGGCAGTGTTTAAAGTTATGAAAAATTGATGCGGTAATAATCCAAGAACTGTCCAATTACTAGGAATTGTTGGAGAATAAATCCGTAAGCGCAATAGAAGTCTGATATTCTTTAGATTTTGATGTTGTTCCACAAAAAAGCTTTATGTTATATCGGACAATTGTGTGCTTTCACAGCAAGTTTGTTGCTGTTCAAAAATATCATGCATCAAAGCTATCGCAATTATTGAAACTTCAGTTGACTGTGAAACAACATGCTCATGAGTAGTTAAGCAAGCTATAACCTCAATTTCATATATCATTCTTATATGGAGATTCTTAGAATGCAAAGTGTAAAATTTGTCACCAAATAAGATTGGAATTGCTAATCAATAAATAAACGATAGTCACCAGTCGACTTTAGAGAATTTGAACTTCAATTTCTACCTCAAGAGAGATATGAAATAAAAGCCTCACAATTTAATATCAACAAATTCGCTACCAAATAAAACTTCATTCCTCTTGAGCTGAGAACATTCCAATTTTTCAATTGAAATGCTCATTACAAGAATGGTTGGACATTTCGCATTCGCTTCCACTACTTTGCTTGTGCGAATTTTCCTACTTCCAGTACCCGCGCCGCAGAAGCATGCCAATGATGATGGGGGCAATGGTAATTGATTCGTTCCAGCAACGGGCATGTGCCATTTGAACGTCTGTCCGTACTCGGTAATTACATTGAAAATTTAAACCTGTGCATTTGTGCATCGCATCGGTATGGAATCGAGGAATGTCAGAATCGCGTAACTAAGTAGTTACGACTGACGTTGCGATGGTTGCACTTGTTCGAGCAACTTTTAGCTTTTCCTTTTGTTTTCCACTGTTAATTATGCGCAGTTTTCCCGACTGGTTGCTCGTAAACGTGACATCGTAACATTGAGTGTCGCTTGTTGTCTTAGCTGGTGATTTCTGTTGAGTTGTGACAAGGTGGTTACATTTGAAAGCGCAAACTTTCATCGTATCATCGTAGGCATGATTCCAATGGAGACGCATGGTTGTTCAGATGGGTCCTTATGGGCAGCAATGAGGATCTTCTTCTCCTCCAGAGATAAATATTAACTCTTATGGTTCCCCAGACCTATGCGATTGCATCGCAGCTACGGCGTCTGTGTGTGCATATGTGCAAAAAGTTTTGCCAATTTACAGGCTCTTATCCTTAACTGAGTTGCTCGCAACAAGTTACATTCGACTTGGAATCGTAGATGGATTCCATTCAAAATATATTACGATGGCATTCAGAACCGCAGATTCGGCATTGTTTCCAAATAATTATTTTCTGTACCGCGGATAAATATTCGAAATTACAAATTAACTTCATCTAAATAGCGGAAAGATTCCGTTCGGAATCGAAAAATGATTTATTTTGGAATCGCAAAGAGATTCCATTTAGAATTGCAAAAGGTTTTATTCAGAATCGTAGAAGGACTTCGTTCGGAATCGCAAGAGAATCATGCTCAAAATCGCTGATGGATTACATTCGGAATCGCAAAATAATGCCGATCAAAATCGCAGGACATTTACTCTCGGAATCGCAGAATGATTTCGTTGGAAATCGTAGAAAGATTCTTTTAGGAATCGTTTCCATTTCATTTGATTTTTTAAACAAAGATTCAAACGTCGGTTTGTCAAATCTGTGCATCGCATCGGCACTCCCACACTCCCACGTAATCCAACACCTCCAACAGGTAGCCGAAGACTTTCCCTACCTGTCTGTGGTGATGGTTTGCGTGGAAGTGATTTCAGATTGGGCAAATCAACGTGTGAATCTTTGTTTACGAAATCACATACGTCCTTTTGAATAAGTACCCGAGATTTTGACTGGAATTGTTGCTAATAATCAGGGGTATCATTGCGCATCTTGACTCGAAACGAGCAAGCCATGCAAACTGTCATACGAAAGAGCTGTCGAAAGGAGATGCGCAATGATGCCCCTGGATTTACGGCCTTCGGTCAGATCTACATGTTGATAATTTTAAATCGAAGCTAACGTGTTGATCCGCTGGTTTGGATCTTCATCAATATTTTCATGTGACTGATAGGGAAAATTCCTGATTATTAGTAAAAAGACTACGTATCACATTATAATTCCATACGGAAACGCAGTTGAACTACGTTCAAAAGCGCAAAAGGATTTCCTTCGCTATCACAGAAGAATTCCGGAATCACAGAATGATAACATTCAGAATCAATGGAGAATCTCGTGCGGAATCGCAGAACGATTCCTGTCGGAATCATCGCAGAATTCCGTTTTAAATAAAAGAACAATCCGGTTTAGAATCACTGAAGGACTTCGTTCGAAATTGCAGAAAGGTTCCATTTAGAATCGAAATTGCAAAATATATCTTTTATATATCGCGGAGCGGACTACAGTTCAGAATTATTCCGTCTGAATCACGGATGAATTCTGTTTGGATTCGAAGAACTCCCCTGAGAAGGATTTCATTCAAAATCATAGAACGACTCCGTGCGGTCGAAAACGCAGATGAATTCCGTTCAGAATTGCGGATGGTTTCCGTTAGGAACCGAAGACGATTTTAATCGCAAGGGAACTTTGTTTGGAATTGCAGAAAGATTTGTGTTTATAATCGATATTACCGAATGATTCCGTTCGGAATCGCTAAATGATTCACAGAAAAATTTCGTTCGAAATCGCAGAAGGACTTTATTTAGAATTGCTGAAGAATGACGTGCGGAATCGCAGGAAAATTTCTTTCGTAAACGTAGCAGAATTCCGTTTGAAATCGAAGAAAGATTTTGTTTAGAACTACAGAAATATTATTTCGAAATTGCCGAAAAATTCTGTTTTGATTCGAAATAAAATAATTTTTTTCTATATCGCAGGCTAAAGCTGAGAACTATGAAATCGCTCCGTCTGAATCAGGAAAGGGTTCTTTTGGGATTCGACGAATTCCGATGCTAACCCCAGAAGGACTTGGTTCAAAATTATAGAATGACTCCGTGCGGAGCTGCATAAGGATTATGCACGAAATTGTAAATAAATTACGTCCAAAATTGCAGATCTATTCCGTTCGAAGTCACAAAAACTTTTGGAAGCGTGAACTACATTAGAAAAGAAAAAGGAATTCGTTCGGAATCGCAGAGGATTTTTGGTCGGAATAGCAGAAGAATGCCGTTGGGCACTGCAGACACTTGGACATCGCAGAATAATTGCATTCGGAATAACAAAAGGATTACACTCAAAATCACAGCATGATTCCGTTCCCAACTGCACTCGGTAGGGAATCAGGTACCATTGTTTCCTTTTGAAAATGGCTCCGATCAGAAATTGCATCGTCCGTTTTGTCCATGTCGTGTATTTTTTTTTATTCAATCATTTTTTGTTCTACAATTATTTTGTTTATACATATACAGTGATCGGCCGGTTTGGCCCTCCAACTTCGATTTGATTTTTTTCTCTTTATATTGTTATCTCAGTTTTAAAATATAATATATCATGACGGCCTTTGGAGGCGCTAGTGTTTTTTTCAATTTGATAACTCAACTACTATGTACACTAATATTTACAACAAAAATTTGATAACCTAGATTGGAACGAGCGCCCTAAGCGCTTCTTGGTCCGAGTGCGAGCAACGGACCCCAAACTTTTCTTTACACTCACCAAAGCGTTCATGTAAGGTTTTTATTCCGGCCAGACGGTGGACCTCGGATGTTCTTGTCCTGGGAGGGGTGTTGAGGATCATCCTCAGGAATTTGTTTTGGCCCCTTTGAAGTTTGAGTTGGTGGGTTTTAGCGCAGCTCTCCCAGACCGGCATGCCATATTCAATCACAGGGAGGATGATTTGCTTGTAGACAGAGTTAAGGATTTCTTTTGGTAAAATGATTTTTTAAAAAACTACACTTTAAACACTTTGTATTACAACACAAACTACCCTATGCACTGAACGTTATGTTGCCGCAGCTGCTACCGATGAAAAGAGATCGAGCTGCGTGCTCGCGTTGGTTTTATTACTTATTCCGCTGACTCTGCATATCTCGTCCATTGCAACGTGTATTGACTGCGTGGCATGGACTGGTTATTCCTAACGGCTTCCCTCTTGGTTTGAAATTCGTCCTCGACTTTCGGGTGTTTCTGGTTCTACTTGAGGAATAAGATGGTCTCCATGGTACGTGGCAGTTTTCAACGAATTCTTTCCGTCTCCTGGGTTGTCTCCTGATAGCCATGTTGAATAGTGATTGTTGTCTTCCTGGTAACTAACGTTTTAACTATATAGCCTAGCGTAATTCCAATTGCTGCGAGGGTCGTAACTGATATAGAACCGAAGGATATCCAGTGGAGTAAACGAATCTTGGTGTGAATACTTTCGTTTGTAAGATTCAGATGTTGAATGTGGTCCCGATTCGCCATGTGGAGTTCCTGTAAGTATTCCAGAGGAATACGGTCTATTATATTAGTAATATTTACCTTTAGACCAGTAGTTGGGATGAAGGTCTTGCCGGGAATTTCCATATTGATGTTTGTAAACTGATCTCCGCCTAGGTTGATTGCGCAGTTCGAGAACTGGATAAGGAAAGATCCTTCGAGCTTGCTGTTATGCATACTGCAGTTAGATTTCAAGACGATACTCGCTTCGTTGATAATAATAGTGGCATCGTTGATTCTCTTGATAATATTGCGTCCGTAAACCTTTTCTACAGGGCAATTTGCCGATGATCCACTCATCAGTTTCTGGATACATTTTGGTGGTGGTTCGAGCTGTGAAGAGTGGCAAATAAACTGTTCTACCCTTTGCTCGCACATTGACCTTGTAGAGAAGGAAGTAGTTCCGTTCAAATAGTAATGACTGTTCATTTGAATTCTGGTCCCATTCGATATGACAGGTTCGATTTGGTAAAGAGTATAGATTTCATTTGTAAGCTTGGGAACTCTCAATACATACTTGATGGATCCTTTGGTAGTTATTATGTATGCCCTCGCAATCTCTAATACGCTTTCTGCAGTGGCTACATCAAGTCCTTGAGTTCTAAGGAAGTCCTGGGCTGCAGTTAATTCAGTAAGGCTAATCAGGCGACTGCTAGGAATGTTCCATCGAGCCAAGGTTATGGCTTCTCCAATTGTCTCGATCTGTTGAGTCAGCTCGTCGATGTTGAATAATAGATTCACAGATGAAAACCCTTCGCTTAACTCTGATGATAGATTGTTGTTCTTTGAAATGAGTGCATTTATAACATACGTAATGTTCCTAATCCTTGTATCAAGTCCTGAATTGATTTTCATTTGATTGTTCTCCTGATTAATAATTGTGTTTATAGTCGCGTTAACTAGTCTTATGTCGTCAGCGTCTGGGCTGCCTGATATGTACTTCCAGCCTTTTCCTAAGGTATCCCATCTTTTAACTCGCCTTTCTGATGTTCTGATTTTCTTAAATGTTAATGACAATTTTTCAATCTTTGTTTTTATAATTGGATTCAGAAGTCTATCGTGAATAATTTTTTCCTGTGCTTTTGATGATAGTTCATTGATGACTTGTTCTATAGGCTCTAGTTCAATTGGGTGTATGATCCTCAGATAACTATTACATATTTTAGCGTTTCCTATAGGGATTATGATGATAGGGTTTTGCCTCACGTCATGTATGTAAATGTCTGCTTGTCCTGGTGTCAGCAAGAATAGTCTGGAAAGAAAAATTGTCTACATTACAAAATTCGTTTCAAATATTTTTTGTGCGTTTTGATGTTGTTTCTATCTGTTATTGTTTTAGATGTCTGATCTACTACTTCTGCTACTCTGTAACGATGGCTAGATAATGATGGTTTCGCTTTACATTTAGCATACAAAGTTTTCTTTTGAATTTCTTTATACTCTTCCTCGTCTAGACAAGGAATTTTGGAATTATGAGAATTAACATGCAGTTCAATGTTATCAAGAGCTGTTTGTAATTTGTTTGTAATATCAGACGTAATTTTGATTTTGTTTAGGGAATTGGAAGTGCCGTAAACTAGTTCTCTAGGTGCAAACTTAGTAACAGAATGTTTGGTGTCATTGTATAGTGCAACTACTAATTTTAATCCGTCATATAAATTTCTATCTCTTGTTTTCTCCTGATTAGCTTGGTACATCTCGATTATTGTGCTGTGGAACCTTTCGACTATTCCGTTGCTGTTACTGCAACTAGCAAAATGTGGAAATATATTTAAATCTTCCAGAAATTTAATCATGGCAGGGCTACGGAAACTTGTAGCTTGATCGCAAATTATTTGCTTTGGGATTCCAAATGTGAGAAAGTATCGGGTTAGGACTTCGATAATAGTTTCTGTTCGTTCGTTGTCTATCTTGTATAGTTGTGCAAATTTGGAGAATGCGTCTACTATTGTCAAAAATTTCTCTGTCTCTTTAACGAAGACGTCCATGTAAACTGTATCTAGAGGTCTGTCATATATACGTCTTGTTATGGGTATTTTGAAAGGATGTCGTTCGTATTTTGAAAGTCTACAGTCCTCACAGTTCTTTGTAAATTCGTTTAGTTGTTTGTATAGTCCAGGGAAGAAGACGGATTTACTTATTTCGTCAAATACAATTTTGCAGCTCCGATGACTGTAGTTATGACTTCTTCTAATAAATTCTTCTTGTTCCCGTTGTCCTATTATGTCAGGTAGTTTTAAATTGCAAAATTCAAATTTAACGTTTTTTCGGAAGTGTTCGCCGGAAATCTTTGAGCATAATTTCGCGACCTCCTTTGGAGCGAATATGCCATTCGTGGTACTCGGGTTTACATGCTCTTTAAGGAATTTGACTAAACTGGCCTCGTCATAGTTTGGTCTGTGGTAGACATGCCGGGTGTAACCTGGAAAGATTTGAATAATTAAATATGGGCATTTCCGTTTGTTGTCTGTTACTCTAAAAAATATCTGATTTTTAAACCTGTTCACCGGATGCGGTCCATAAATCTTGTCAGCCTGATATATTTCGTTCTCCATTTCCTGGTTATTGGTTTCCGCTCTAGGGATCCTGGACAGTCCATCCGCGACCACGTTCTGTTTACCTTTTTTGTATATAATTTTAAAGTCAAATTGTTCGAGATAAAGGCGTTGTCTTGTTACTCTTCCCGTAGCGTCTGTTAGTCTTAGCTCCTTTGTTAACGGCTCATGGTCCGTATATATGGTGAACTGTTTACCGTATAAGTACGACCGAAAAGTTTTCGTTGCGAAATAGATTGCCAGCAGTTCTTTTGACGTTGCAGAGTAATTTTCCTCTGCTCTTGATAAAGTGCGTGATAAGTAGGCAATTGGTCTTTCCTTTCCATCAACTAATTGACATAACACTGCTCCAATTGCTACATTGGAGGCATCAGTTGTTAAGATAAATGGCTCCTCAAAATTAGGATAAGCCAACAACAAATCTGTGGTCATTATTTCTTTCAGTCGTGCAAATGCTATCTTGTATTCGTTTGTGACAATTATATCCTTTTTCTTACCTCTTAGTTGTGCTGTCATAGGTTTTGCTATGTTAGCAAACCGAGGTATAAACCGGCGGTAATAACTAACAGTACCGAGAAAGGATTTTAATTCTTTTGGGGTAGTGGGAATAGGCCAAGTTTTGACTGCTTCGACTTTCCGAGGGTTGGGTCGAACGCCTTCAGTGGTTACCACATGGCCTAGAAATTCGACTTCCTTTCTGAGAAATTCACACTTATCACATTGGATCTTCAAGTTGGCATCCTTCGAAGTTTGCAATATTTTTGAAATGTCTTGAAGATGAGTTTCCAGGTTTGGGGAGTAGATGATTATATCATCCATATAAACGAAACATCGGATTCCTAGATGTTTTCTCAAGACGGAATCCATCAGCCTTTGAAAGGTGGCTGGAGCGTTTTTTAGCCCGAATGGCATACGAACAAATTCGTATTTACCATGGTCTACATTGAACGCTGTTTTGGGTATATCAGCAGGATCCACTTCAATTTGATGAAAACCGCTAGCAAGGTCGATGACGCTAAAATATTGGGCTTTACCTAGACGGTCAAGTATTTCACTGACCTCAGGAATGGGATATTTATCAGCTGGAGTTTTAGCGTTTAACTTTCTATAGTCAATTACAATCCGATACTTCCTTTTCCCGGAATTATCGACCTTCTTAGGGACTACCCAAATGGGTGATGTCCACTGGGATGATGATTCCCTAATTATTCCACTATCAAGCAGTTTATTAATTTCGTTACTGACTTGATCGCGGAGATGATAGGGGTATTTATAAGCCCTCTGGTGAATCGGAGATTCGTCAGTGGTCATAATAGAATGTTTAATTTCATGTGTGAAGGATAGCTTTTGATTATCCTTCTGGAAAATGTCCCTGAACGGTTTGAGGGTTTTGATAAGAAGCTCTTTCTCCTCCTTATTCAGGTGGTCGGAAGGAATATTAAATTTGAAATTACTCTTCTGCTTCTCCACTATCAGACCGTCATTTACCAGAGGTTCAACGATGTGAAGCCTTTCAGGATTTTTGGTTGATAAATGTACAAGGGCAGAATTATTACGCGCACGGTACATACCAGGTTTGACTGTTACTTCTGGTGTAAGATTAATTTCATCTTCCACCAAAAAATCACCATTGGCAGTAGTGACTATGCTGCAAACGTTTTCAATACATGCGTTGAAATTCAATGCTGATAGTGAATACTTTGACATAGGGAAAATTTTGTCAGCGATAATGAGACAATTACTTTTCGTGTCAATTTTCGTTCCCATTTTAGATAGATTCTCATAGCCGATGAGGCCATCGAAGAATTTGTGAAATTTAAACACGTAGTATGTTAAATTGCACTTTTTGAAACATTCTGGGAAAAGATTGGCTTTAATGAATTTGTTAACCACAAATTTCCCATTTTTATTAGAGATAATTGCTGGATTTGCGGAAGTCCTAAATCTATCTACATGTGTAGGGTTAATGTAAGATTTGTTTGCTCCAGTGTCTACAAGGAAATTCAGGGTTCCTTTCGACGTGAGCAATTTTATGTACGGTATGAAATTTAAATCCGTTTTTTCATTCTCCGTACCCTCTGAAAATTTACTTCATTAATTTCGCATTCGTCATCATCGTCCGTCGTCAGTGGCGTAGTTGTCTTTGGTGCTGTCGTCGTAGTTGGTGCATCAGCTGAATCAGCCAATTCCTCGTATTCGTCCGAGTCGTCTACTACTTGCAGTTCATTGGTATTATTATCGGTTCTGTTTTTCCAGTGTGATTGCTTAGTGGAGGATTTTATGAATGGTTTCGTTGGTTGCTTCGCATATGTAGATTCACTATTGGGGGGTTTATCTCTGGATAATTTAAATTTGTTAAACTTTTGGCTGGTCGAGGCTCGTGTCTCCGCGTTTTGATTAAGAATTACAGCCTGATGGGCGGTTTCGAGAGTTTGTGGAGCACTATTCCTAATTATCGATGCCAACGGTTCACCGATATTGTCTAAATATTTGGTTATTGAAATAAGATCAATAATAGCTGGAGCCGATAAATGATTTTGTTGAAGGTTGGATTTCAGTTTCGTGTTAAGTTCTTTTATTTCGTTGTAAAATTTGTTGACGTTTTTATCCGCTCTCTTTATGTGAAAGAGTAAGGATAAATTGGTTGGGAAATCGCGCTGATCTCCGTAGTTCTCGGTGAGAACTCTTTTGATCCCAGGGATCGTGTTGGGGTCGCCGTTTGCGCAAAGTATGGCTCTAGCTTCACCCTTGATTTTATTTTTGATTGCTCTCACGTGAAAGCTTTGAAGGCAGTCAGGAGCACCATTCTCTCCCTTCACCTTGAATGCATCGAAGATGTCATTAACTTCTTCGAGCCATGCGTTAAGTTCCCGTTTATTCCCGGAGAACTCAGACAAATAATTAATTGGATCTGGCAGCTGATATTTATCAGCTTGCCTGCTCCGTATAAAGCTTCTAATTCGGCCACTGTGGCCCGAAGCTGCTCAATTTCGGAGCCGTTAGCACGAGTTTCTGGTATTTTGGTTTTAGGGTAATATATTGTGTTTGTGGAAGAAATTATTGGTAATTGAATTTTATGATCTGAATTTTGATGTAACAAACTTTAAAGATAATTCGTATTTACTTACAAGATGATGATTATGATTATCATTGGTGAGAGTAGGCCGGTCCGTGGCTAGCACAGGTGTCGGTTGCTGCTTTTTCCCTCGTTGGGTCTGCTGTCGCACTATACTATTTTTCTACACCACACAACCGTATCCTACCGGCTGCGCCAGTTAAGGATTTCTTTTGGTAAAATGATTTTTTTAAAAACTACACTTTAAACACTTTGTATTACAACACAAACTACCCTATGCACTGAACGTTATGTTGCCGCAGCTGCTACCGATGAAAAGAGATCGAGCTGCGTGCTCGCGTTGGTTTTATTACTTATTCCGCTGACTCTGCATATCTCGTCCATTGCAACGTGTATTGACTGCGTGGCATGGACTGGTTATTCCTAACGCAGCAAGCTTATTTTTCAGGGACAATGACGGCCGGCGGTTGATCAAAGGGTACAGTAGTTTCAACAAAACGTCACCGTTTTGTCAACCTGTTGCCTGAAAATAAGCTTGCTGTCGAGGGTCAAGCCAAGGTAGTCGGCCTCATTGACCCATTCCACAGTCGTGCCATTGAGGATGATTTTACAGTCCCCAGGCGGAACATGTTTAGGGGATTTGGAGTGGGGGAAAATGATGACCTGGGTCTTCGCCGCGTTGATACAGATCTTCCAGCTGGTGAGGTACTCTGTCAGGGCATCCAGGCCTCGTTGGAGTTTTGCCACTAGCGCTCTGATCACTCTACCGTTGTAGACGATGGAGGTGTCATCTGCGAACAGAGACAGAATGCCGCCTTCTGGAGGTTCTGGCACGTCGGAGGTGAACAGATTGAAAAGCAGGGGCCCGAGGATACTGCCCTGGGGGACGCCTGCGATTATGTTGTGCGCATTGGAACTCGCTCCGCTGATTGAGACCCGGAATGTCCTTGCCGACATGTAATTGTTGATGATTTTCACCAGGTAGCTGGGAAGATTGTAGCGTTGTAGTTTGTACACCAGACCATCATGCCATACATTGTCAAATGCCTTCTTGACATCGAGTAAGGCCATGGCGGATGTTTTTGAGACAAACTTATTCCGTCTGAGGACGTTGGTAACTCGAGTCAGTTGGTGTACAGTTGACCGACCGCGTCGGAAACCAAACTGTTCCTCGAGCAAGATGTTGAGATTTTCAGCAGACTCAAGTAACCGGTGATGAATAGCTTTTTCGAATAGCTTGGATAACCCTGAGAGAAGGATGATGGGACGATAACTTCTGGGGGAGGAAGGATCCTTTCCAGGCTTCCGGATGGGGATGACTTTCGCTGACTTCCAGGACGATGGGAAGAAGCTGAGCCGAAGCTGATCAGCGAGAGGTGCTCAAAGAACGGAGCACTCATGTGTTTGAGCTCCAGATTAAGGATGCTATCGAAGCCTGGGGCCTTCATGTTCTTCGATGATTTGATTCATTCATTTATTTAGTTAACATCTAAATAGATAACACTGAATCAACAATTTGACGCCACAATGCACGGCTCGAGGCCGCATCTCTCCATCCTCGAATACGCCCCACGCTCGCCAAGTCGTTCTGCACCTGGTCTGCCCATCTCGCTCGCTGCGCTCCACGCCGTCTCGTACCTGCCGGATCGGAAGCGAACACCATCTTTGCAGGGTTGCTGTCCGGCATTCTTGCAACATGTCCTGCCCATCGTACCCTTCCGGCTTTAGCTACCTTCTGGATACTGGGTTCGCCGTAGAGTTGGGCGAGCTCGTGGTTCATTCTTCGCCACCACACACCGTCTTCTTGCACATCGCCAAAGATGGTCCTAAGCACCCGTCTCTCAAATACTCCGAGTGCTTGCAAGTCCTCCTCGAGCATTGTCCATGTTTCGTGTCCGTAGAGGACAACCGGTCTTATTAGCGTCTTGTACAATTATGTTTTAGTCTTGTCTTGTGACAATTATGTTTTAGTTTTTTTGTAAACACTCTTTTTTACTATGTCAAACAAAGTTATATCTGCGGGACGATCTCACTATCTTAGTTTTTTTTATTCGGCTGATGGGTAATGATGCACAAATTGATTGAATGAAGTAGGTTTGTATCGTTTTATTGGAATGCAAACAGATCTGGTTGTTTGGCAGTCTCTTTCAATTTGTTACGAGAAGTAGTTTCTTAGATCCAATCCAGCCGATTTGATTTGATTGTTCATTATCAAAGTGTGTGATTAGTGACGACGTAGAGAATGTGAAGAAAATGGTGGAAGAAAAGACAGCTGCCGTGTACAGAAAAAGGAGAGCAATAGAACTGCGGAAAATCTCGCTCTTGCAATAACAACGAGTGAAAGAGATAAACGTTGAGCCAGAATGGATAGAGAACAATACCACAACCGAGCTGCCGGATTATGTGGAACGCTCATTAATGCTCGGGCTGAATTCCAACATCAATGAAGTTAGTGGTTTTTCGTACATAGAAACAGTCGCTAACATCGAAAAGTATGTCCAACGGAACGAAAATGCTGACCAGATAAGGTCGGAAGTTTGTAATGCGATGATCAACCTTTATCACAAACAACCGCGCCATTCACCAAATGAAGATAAGAAAAAGAAAAGAAAATAACGGGGCTTCAGACAAACGAGGAGGAGGTACTTTTCTCGTTGGATGTGGTCTCACTGCACACAAATGTACCAGTAGACTTTGCATTGGAGTGTCTTGAGGAACGATGGGAGGAAGTGGAACACCATACCAACATAGACAAAACGAGTTTCATTGACGCTGTCAAGCTGGTTCTGGAGTCGACTTTTTTTTGTATACCAAGGAAAAGTATATGGACAAACGTTTGGCGTACCCATGGGATCTCCACTTTCCCCAGTGTTTGCTAACGTGGTTATGGAAAAGCTGGAACAGGAGTGCAGGAACAAACTGGAGGAAGAACATCCGGTTCTGAAACATGTTTCAGTGGCCTACCCTGTCGCAGCGAGAAATTGCGTAAAATCCTAAGGAAAGATGACGTCATCCTGGCTTTAAGACCACAGAACAAAATAAAACACAAACTGTTTAGCAAAATGAAGGATCCGATCCCACCAGGAAAACAGAAAACCGTGGTGTATTCCATACCTTGTCGAACGGACGACAACAAGGTTACATCGGCCAAACGAAAAGAATGCTTGAAGTGAGGATCGCAGAACACAGGAATGATAGCAAGAACAGAAATCCGCGATCGGGGTTGGCAGTCCACTTCATGGAAGAGGGACATGTATTCGACTTCAATAAAACTAAAATTTTGAATCGAATACAAGACCAGGCGACCAGAACAATTGCGGAAGTATTCCAAATAAGAAAAAAACAAGGCGAAGCGCATACGGTTTACCTACAGCGATAGTGTGGTAGGGTAACCGTACCCTTAGTGGAGGTAGCACCAATAGTGGAGGTAGTGGGGTTTTAATGAGATTTATCATATTTATACACTTTACGATGGTTTCAGTTGATGCGTTGTGCTTTAAGTATCTTGTTAAATGCAACTTATCTTAAGATTTTGCTTGAAAAACTATTGAAAACAATGATTTTCCTTAACAAAATTGACTCCCTTGCACTCCCTTGCACCTATAGTATATTATCTATTAGTATTTTACACTTATAGCGCTATGAAAAAAGTGGTCAACTGTGATAAGAAGAAGAATAAAAGACAAAACTATGAAAAAGAAGAATCGTTTTCGCATGCGTTGTCCCAGGGAACGATAGAGTTCAATAAGGAGAGTTTAATTGGTGAAGCTGTAGGTGAATCACAGTTCTGCGGACGCCCGCAAATAGGATTGTGTTATTGTGGATCGAGATGCTCACAATTCGGCGTGGTGGGGCACCGGCATTCAAGTGTTTCTTCCACTGCGTTGGTGGGACGCCCACAAGAAGAACGGTGTTATTGTGGATCGAAATGATCACAATGTTGCGGCCGTCAGTTCGCCAGCTGAGATCTCCAACTCCTCCGAGAAGTCGTTGGGAATCAAATGGATGTTGTTAGCATGCTCGTTGACGGCTGCTTCGTGTGGACTAACGATGTTCTGAGCAAGATTGTGTGAGCTGACGAAGTGATGACCTATTTCAGTGACCTTTTCTGCAGGAGTTATCAAGCGATTCTTAGAGCCATTATTGTGTCTAATGGGATCAAAGGTGGAATGTGCCGAGGCTTGGATTTTAGTATTTTGGTCATTTTCCAGAACGGCTTAGCATAATCCGGGAGAGTGCGGATCTTATTCGAGAAGTCGTTATTTTTTAGGTCCACCATTCTGGCCTTGATAATTTTTGTTATTCGATTGCAGCGTGCCTTAAGCTCAGGCAGTCCAGTACGCTGAAGCTGCTTGCGAGTGACATTCCGCAATCGAATCAAATCTTAGGTGAGTGTATCGATGTTTAAGGAGTTGCTTACCTGCCTAGCCGTCGGGACATGCTGCTCTCTGGCCACCGAGATTGCCTCTTCGGTGGCGCACAGCTGGCGGTCGATACTTTCCGGCGTCTCCGGACGCACCTCGTAATCGATGGTGTTGTCGACGTACTGCTAGAATCGCTGCCAGTTCACTCGATGGTAGTTTCGCCGTAACTGCTAGTGCCGATTTACTGAGGAGCCCACTTTCGCCACCACCGGATAGTGATCCGAACTGAGCTCCTGGTAGGCGACCGGCTGCGAGACGTGATCATTCATGTTCGTTATGTATAGGTCGAGGGTTGCGTGGATACCGGACCGACTCAGCCAAGTGGGGGAATCCGGGCTCAAGATCATGTAGGAATATCGTTGATCATGGATCATGGAGGAATATCGTTGCTCCAGATGGTGCCGTTTCGATTGCCGCGACTGTTGCCCCAGGCTTGATGTTTGGCATTCAAGTCGCCGGGAATGATATACTGGCCTTGCCTCCGCGTCAGCTTGACGATGTCCCTCCGAAGGGCAGCCGATGATCCATCGCCGGCTTTGGCTTGCGTTGGACAGTACGCGGCGATGAACGCGATTGTGCCGACAGGAGTGGTGATTTCGACACCGATGGCCTCGATGACACTGAGCTGGAAGCTTGGAAGCAGATGTTGTAGCGAAGAGCGATGGCCACACCGCCTCCCCTGGTCGGCCGGTCGAGTCGCACGATGCGGAAGTCCGGGATGTTGACGTTCACCTCTGGTTTTAAGTGCGTTTCGGTGATGAACGCCACGTCTATTTCCTTCTCCTCAAGGAAATCCTTCAGCTCAATTATTTTGCTCTTTAGCGAGCAAGCGTTCCAGTTTACCAGGCCAACCCTAGCAGCCATTTTCAATGATCAACATGCCAAGAGTGAAAACCTGGTCGAAGCGGAGCGAAGCCGAGTGGCGAACTGCGCGAACATCAACATCAGTTGCTCCGGAGTGTACAGCGGGGCAGATTCTTCCGGTGGGACGGCTTCGTTCTCCGACTGCCGACGGAATCCAGGAGGAGGGAGCAGGGGCCATTCGCTGGTGGATGGTGCCGACTTTGCTGGAGCTTGGACCGAGTCGCTTGTGCGGCTGTACTGGTGGGAGTATTGGAATCACACGACGGGGAGCTGGGATGGCTGGAAAGTTCACCTCGTTGATTACAGGAACACGATTCTTCTTCGGAATGGTCCTGGTAGAAGCCTTCTTCCGAATGGCCCGATGTTTGTCGCCACAGTTGGCGCACTTGGGATCAGCAACCTCCATTTTGTCGCACTCGTCAGTCGGATGGGGTTCGCCACACTTGTTGCAGCGCGGCTTCATGCGGCAGTTCCCGAAATTGAAGCAGTTGGTGCATTGCGTGACATCGCGGTGCACTGGCCAATATCGCTCCCAGTTAACGACGGTGTAATTTATAACGCCAACCAGCTTCTGGTCCTTCCAGGTAGTGGAGCCGTGCTACAGATGGATCAGGTAAAGCTTGTCGCGATTTTCAAGCTCTGCTTGGTGCTCTTCCTCCTTCATGTCGTGGAGTCCTCGCAGCAAAGCCTTGAGCGGCTTCGTGCCTCGGTGGTCATGAGTGTAGTACTCATACTTGTGGACCTCAAGGAACTCCACGACGGATTGATGATGGTCCTTGTTTGCCGGCATCACTTTCACGCCCTCGCTGCAGAGCCGAAAAGTACATTTCAGCCCCTTAGTGATCAGCTGGCGAATTTTTGGGCGTAAATCCGGCGGATCGTCTCTCACAAACACGGGCGGGCACTTCTCCTTCCGCTCCGGTTGCACCTGCGGCAGCTGCGATTGCTGCTTCTTCCTCTTTTTCGGCGGATTGCTGGCGTCATCAAGTGGCAACGGCGAGAACACGTTGCTCTGCAAAAGCTGCTTAGAGGGGTTACCCGCGCCTCCAAGAGCAGTGCGCTTAAGCACTTTTCCAGCGACCGAATCGGCCACTAAGTCTCCCATGACGGGTCCGGGAGAAAATAACGCCAACGCGTCGAAGCGAAAACGTAAACAGCGAACGAACGAGAAAAAAAAAACACTTGGAAAAAATGCGCGAGCAAAAAAACACGTCCGTACGTGCTGCTGTCTCGAACTGGAATGAGCGAACGCGTCGAAGCGAAAACGTTAACAGCGAGCGAACGAGAAAAAGCACTTGGAAAAAATGCGCGAGCAAAAAAACACGCCCGTACGTGCTACTGAGTGTCTGCTGATTCGATTTCGACTCGCGCATGGCGGGCAATGCTGCTTTTATACACGCAGAATATCTTGCGGTGGACCGAAAAGTCCGAAACTTACATCAATCTAATGTCCGTGTTGGGAATGCATGAACAGGATTGGTTGGTTCGGAATTTTTTTTTACTGGGTAGGTATTTGTATAATATACTAGCAAACCCGCCGAGCTTTGTTTCGCCTAAAATTGATTTATTATCTGATTAATTCTCGAGTTGTGAAGAAATTGGAGTTTCATTTGTATGGGAGCCCTTCTTTCCAAAGGGGAGGTGGGGGTCTCGAACCATCTTAAGCACGTTCCCCGGCCTCAAAAACCTCTGTATACAAATTTTCGCGCCGATAGGTTCAGTCGTTTCCAAGTCTATAAGGTTCAGACAGACAGAAATTCATTTTTTGTATATAGAAGAAGAAGATTTGTATAATTTTTCATCTGACTCAGTAGTCTACATGAAGAATTAAACTAAAATTCGATGTAAAATCGTAGCAAACGTTGCCGAAACCCTGAAGCGCTGATGTAGAAATCGAATTGAACGGAGCCTTCGTTGAATCGGCGAATCATGTCGACTAATCAACTGTTGGCAGCGTAGTTTGTGCTTTGTACTTGCTCATATATTGCGGATCTTATCAAAATTTTCCATTTTGCGGATTCTGCAAAGTTCTACCGCAGCTGTTAAAGTTCTACCGCCAGCCTGCAAATCTTCAATACACTGAAACAAAAAGCTGGTAATTGGGTCCTAAAGCCCTACTTCGTTTATGGTTGCAAACGATAGTGCATCGGTCAAGAATACTTGAACCGATGTTATAAAAAATCTGGTAAAAGTCTAAATCAGTAAAAATAATATTTTTATGTTTAATACATTTTGAGGCAAATATTGGCCTGTGCAACATTTCAGAACGAATCAACCATCAGCCCAAAACGTCAGGCCCATATATTAACTGTCAAAGGTTGAGTCAAGTGCCCTGCGGTGTTTTGCTAGTGCGTTTGAATCCTTACGTCAAACAAGACCGAAAATGTCGAGGAAGCATTTTTCATTCATTTTCAAATTTCAAATTAAACAATTTTTGAGTCAAAAGAAAAACTGACGCGTTCAGGATGATTAACTTCATCGTTCCCTGAAATAAAATCGAATATCGGTTCTTCATTTTAGGACCCAATTGGGGTTGTCATCGTAGTATGCCACGCCAAATAGCAAAGGAAAAGTATGAAGTGACAGCTGCGGTAGTTTGAAAATTGAACCAGAAAAAGGAAAGTTTTCTCTGGAACAGCAATAGCAAAGCACTTGTCCGAAGTGTTCGAAAAGGTGCGTAAAGTTGAATCCTGGCTAGTAAATCGGTCACGTCGTTTTCCGATATGGCGCTCCGGGTATGACAAGAATCAAAATTTTCAATAGTTTTCCATAAATAAACGAAAGTAAAATGAAATTTGCAAATTGCGGGAGTATTTCCGAGTAGATTGATATATAAATTTTCAAAATTCATGGAAAGATAGAGGCACTATTACCGTCCCAAATCTTACATGATTTCGTAACGATCCCCAGTTTTAGATTCTGATTTGATACCCAGTACTTATTTCGGGTACACGTTGTCCAATGTCAAAACAGATGAAAATATTAGCAAGATACCTGATCAAATTGGTATCAAATTTAATCGTCAGTTTATTACTTTTCTTCTAATCTAATAGGCTCCCTCGTATACTTTTTCGTAGTGTACTACGGAACAAAATCTAACGAACTAAGGCCTAGCTTAATTCATTTTTCGATCTGTTGCAATAAATTGTGGTAATTAAGGATTCATCGTATTTAGCCCTCACTGCCAATAGAAGTTTTTGTACAATATTCGAGACGAGCCAGCCTCGGGCTGAAAGTCTCGATAATAAAGACAAAAAAAAAAACAATATTAAGTTTACCCTGCAGATAGTGAAAGGACGGAAATTCCTCCGTTTAAGGCTAAACTAAAGGCAGCGGAAGCAACTTTTCAAGCAATTAGTTAAAAAAAACCTCGGTGCCCATTGTCCTTGGCGGAACTTATTGCTGAAAAAATCGAGTAAGGGGTTTAAATACGTACTAACTCTTCATAAAATGTTAACAATAATAACAACACATGATAATTCTTGTTACTGAACAGACTCCTTTGCTTGAGATAGTTTTGTAGATAGAACATAATCCCAGGTTTGAAGCTTTACCGGTGGTATTCAAGAAGCACGACAAGGATGTGGTTAGGGACGTGATTCCGATGCATGGCCAAATAGCAGTATTACTGTTCTGTTGTCTTAAGAATAAGAAATTTATTCCTTCAATGAGATTGCCCTCTGTGAAGGGTCCGAAAAGCTGAACCTTATCATGATGCTCTTGAGAAAACAATACAAGAACTGTATCGAAACCGATACTGCATTGCTTCTCAATAGTAATGGAGTAATTCGACATGCACTTATACACTAAGGATACACCTGAACAGGGAAAAAAAATCTTCAAGTTTTCAGGACCCGCCTGTTGCCAATCTATTGCATAGAATCAAATTTACCTTGGTACGTTTCTTCACTGACTCTCAGTAATGATAAACCTTGCAAGTATTTGTTATTTTAAAAATCCTGTCGTACACATACCTGGAAATAAAAATAAAACAAATAGATTAGAACATGATCAAGTATAAGACATGCTGCATAGGTTTCAATATAATCATACATAATTATATACACTTCGAAGTAAGTAAATTGACAGGACAAGATGAATAGAAGCAATACAATAGAGCAGGTCTAACTAGCAGTGCATTATGATGAAAAAGGTTGTAACCGTTGTCGAAGTTCGGCTTCAGTTGTTGTTTGAAATTCAATACATATGTATGTACACGTTCGCGTTTCTGTCATTTATTCAAACAATTTATTAGTTATTTATTATCAGACCAAGGCCGGAGTGGCCTGTGCTGCACATAAAAGTCTTCTCCATTCAGCTCAGTCCATGGCTGCACTTCGCCAACCACGCAGTCTGCGGAGGGTCCGCAAATCGTCCTCAACCTGATCGATCCACCTTGCCCGCTGTGCACCTCGCCTTCTTGTTCCCGTCGGATCGTTGTCGAGAACCATTTTCACCGGATTACTGTCCGACATTCTGGCTACGTGCCCGGCTCACCGCAGTCTTCCGATTTTCGCGGTGTGAACGATGGATGGTTCTCCCAACAACTGATGTAACTTGTGGTCCATTCGCCTCCTCCACGTACCGTCCGCCATCTGCACTCCACCATAGATGGTACGCAACACTTTCCTTTCAAAAACTCCCAGTGCGCGTTGATCCTCCACGAGCATCGTCCAGGTCTCGTGTCCGTAGAGAACTACCGGTCTTATAAGCGTTTTGTAGATAGTCAGTTTGGTACGGCTGCGAACTCTATTCGATCGGAGCGTCTTGCGGAGTCCAAAGTAAGTGCGATTTCCAGCCACTATGCGCCTCCGAATTTCTCTGCTGGCATCGTTATCGGCGGTCACCAGTGAGCCCAAGTACACGAATTCTTCAACCGTCACCACCGATAGAAACTCGTGGTGGGTGGCTTACATTGACCTCTCTTGAGCCTCTTCCTATCATGTACTTCGTCTTCGACGTGTTGATGACTAGTCCAATCCGTGTAGCTTCACTTTTCAGTCTGATGTAGGCTTCCTCTCCAATCCAATCCTCTCAAAGTTACGTGCCATGATATCAATGTCGTCGGCGAAACCAAATAACTGGACGGACTTCGTGAAAATCGTACCACTCGTGTCAATTCCTGCCCTTCGTGTTTCTCCCTCCAGAGCGATGTTGAATAGCAGACACGAAAAACCATCACCTTGCCGTAACCCTCTACGCGTTTCGAAGGGACTCGAGAATGCCCCTGAAACTCGAACTACGCACATCACCCGATCCATCGTCGCCTTGATCAACCGTATCAGTTTATCCGGAAATCCGTTTTCGTGCATTAGCTGCCATAGCTGGTCCAGATCGATTGTATCATATGCGGCTTTGAAGTCGATACATAGATGATGTATTGGCACGTTGTATTCGCGGCATTTCTGCAAAACCTGGCGTACGGCGAACACCTGGTTTAAGGTAGAGCGTTCACCCATAAATCCCGCCTGGTACTGCCGCACGAACTCTCTTGCAATTGGTGTTAGTCGGCAGTATGAAATTTGGGATAGTACCTTGTAGGCGGCGTTCAGCAATGTGATTGCGCGGTAGTTGCTACAATCCAGCTTATCGCCCTTTTTGTAGATGGGACACACGACACCTTCCATCCACTCCTGCGGCAGAACCTCATCCTCCCAAACCTTGATAATCACCCAGTGCAGCGCTCTAGCCAGTGTCTCACCACCGTGTTTAAACAGCTCTCCTGGTAGTTGGTCAACCCCAGGGGCTTTGTTGTTTTTCAGCCGGCCGATCTCCTCCTGGATTTCCTGGAGATTCGGAGCCGGAAGTCGCATGTCCTGCGCGCGTGCTCCTAGGTTCATTGCCATACCGCCACCGTTGTCTGCCATATCGCCATTCAGGTGCTCTTCGTAGTGCTGCCGCCACCTTTGGATCACCTCACGCTCGTTTGTAAGAAGGTTCCCGTTTAAGTCCCTAAACATATCGGGCTGTGGCACGTGGCCCTTACGTGAACGGTTCAACTTCTCATAGAACTTTCGTGCGTTATTAGCGCGGTACAGCTCCTCCGTCTCTTCACGGTCTCGATGTTCCTGCTGACGCTTTTTCCTCAGGAAAATCGAGTTTCGTCTGTTCCGCGCCCGTTTGTATCGTGTCTCGTTCGCCCTCGTGCGGTGTTGCAGCATTCTCGCCCATGCTGCATTCTTCTCCTCAACCAACTGCTCACATTCGCCGTCATACCAGTCGTTTCCCTGATCCGGAGCCACAGTGCCTAGTGCAGCGGTTGCGGTGCTTCCAATGACGGATCGAATATCTCTCCAGGCTTCTTCAAGAGATGCTGCGCCTAGCTGCTCTTCTGTTGGGAGTGCCACTTCCAGCTGCTGCGCGTAGTCTTGGGCTAGTCTACCGTCTCTCTTCTTCTTCTTCGTTGGCATTACATCCCCCACTGGGACATTGCCGCCTCGCAGCTTAGTGTTCATTAAGCACTTCCACAGTTATTAACTGCGAGGTTTCTAAGCCAAGTTACCATTTTCGCATTCGTATATCATGAGGCTAACACGATGATACTTTTATGCCCAGGGAAGTCGAGACAATTTCCAATCAGAAAATTGCCTAGACCGGTACCGGGAATCGAACCCAGCCACCCTCAGCATGGTCTTGCTTTGTAGCCGCGCATCTTACCGCACGGCTAAGGAGGGCCCCGTCTACCGTCTTGTAGCCGCCCAATGTTTAGCCGCGGCGGACGACTCCGACGCGTGTTGATCACCGTGGAGAGTTTTGAGCGCAAACATACTGCAACGAGGTAGTGGTCGGATTCAATATTCGCACTGCGGTAAGTGCGTACGTTCGTGATTAAGAGAAGAATTTACCGTCGATTAGAACGTGGTCGATTTGGTTTTCCGTTACTTGATTAGGTGATTTCCATGTGGCCTTGTGGATATTCTTGCGGGGGAAAAAAGTGCTTCGGACTACCATTCCGCGGGAGGCTGCAAAATGTATGCATCGTTGGCCGTTGTTGTTCGATTCGGTATGCAGGCTATCCGGTCCGATGACCGGTCTATACATTTCCTCCCTTCCTACCTGAGCGTTCATGTCACCGATGACGATTTTGACGTCCCGCAGTGGGCATCCAACGTATGTCTGCTCCAGCTGCGCAAAGAACGCTTCTTTCTCGTCGTCGGATCTCCCTTCATGTGGGCAGTGCACGTTGATGATGCTATAGTTGAAGAAACGGCCTTTTATCCTCAGCTTGCACATCCTTGCGTTGATTGGCTGCCACCCAATCCCGCGTTGGCGCATCTTTCCCAGCACTATGAAGCCGATTCCCAGCTCGTTGGTGGTGCCACAGCTTTGGTAGAAGGAAGCCGCTCGATTCCCGCTTTTCCACACTTTCCGTCCTGTCCAGCAGATTTCCTGCAGCGCTACGACATCGAAGTTGCGGGGATGTAATTCATCGTAGATTATCCTGTCGCAACCTGCGAAGCCTAGCGACTTGCAGTTCCATGTTCCAAGCTTCCAATCGTGATCCTTTATTCGTCGCCTACGTCGTTGCTGATTGTATCGAGTCGTATTATCTTCTAAGTCGTTCGTAATTGTTTGTTTTTAAAGGCGGCTTATTGGGCCTGCGCAAACCTCCTTTCTCGTCGGAGGGCCGTCGTGTCAGGGCTGTTTGGCGTCCCACCTAACACCAGGACTTGGGCTTTATTCAAACAATGTAAACGCTATATTCAGGGAGTCGGAATTGTTTCTCACCCAGGAAAACCCTGAATTGGATCTAGAATCGAACTACCCGTCTATGGATTGTCAAACCCTCGTCTTTGTTCGCGAGGCTAACTGAAGACCGTACCAGCATGTTACTAAATTTGTACAAAAACAACACACAAATTTGAGCTTTTGTTATACAACCAAGTTTTTTTTTTCAATTCTACCTACTTCATGAAATTATGAATTAGCTTAAATTTTAATTTTCTTTCAAGTATGTACTAAAATTATTTAAAAAAGGTGAACATTGCTGTACTGTCATTTGGTTGTACCTCGCCACAGATTGTTCTATCAATCATCTCGAACAAGATTATTCGCAAATATTGTATGTCTCCGTCTATTTTTTTTTCGGGGAAATTGGGAACCGGTAAGAGCCTTAACAGTCGCCAGCGGCAACATCATCCACCAGCAAGTATTTTCATCCTTCCCAAAACCCAAAAATTGTTCCGAAACACACAGAATGGAAAATATTTCGGATAGGGAAAAATCTAATCAAAAAGAAATAAGACATAATTGAGGACGATCGGAGAACTCGATTTGGCGGAGCAGGGGAGCGACGACGTCGGTCGTTACTGGAACCGTGTAGCCCATTCGCAGCAGAAATGATATTTGCTCCACCGCCGAGTTGTCTAAGCTACTGCTGCTGCTGCTGAAAGCGCTTCGTCGTCATCATCGTTGTGTCAAAAGCGCTGAGTGGGTAGATTCGGGGTGGTCTGTTCCATTCACGGATGGACTGAGCTTTCCCAGGAAAACCCACTCATTGCTCGGTTTTCCTCTGACTTCCGTTTTTTTCTCGAAGCGTTCGTAGGATGTTGCAGCAAAATCATGATTAACCAATCACGAGCAAACAAGTTATGCCAAATAGATGCCTTTCGGAGAATTCTTATCACCACACCGCGCCTCTTTCATCTGCCGATTCTTTTCAGGATACTTTCACTCCTATTGGCTTTTGTCATTATGCTCAAATAAGAGTGTTCGATTTTCTCGACTCCATTCGGTCTGGTATACATTTAAACGGTTGATTGCAAACTCAATGTTATTCTGATTGGAAATGTAAATAATTTTACGGGTAATTTGAATTGAAAACGCTGGGTTCAAGACTTTTTTTTTAGGAAATTGATTAGAACAAATCCATGAATCAAAATATCCCATGGATCTTTAAGAAGGGAGATTATTTGTCTGAAAACTGCTACATAATTTACTAAAACTCCGTTGTATGCAAACTAATTATGTAAGAATAGTCTGCAATGTGAATTCTAAATCATCCGAGATCCAATAATATGGACTTATGGTTAACTTATATCACATTCCGATTAATATCAATATTTTAATATGCTTTATATTGAACATATTCGTCCGACATAGGCCGTATTCAACACAAATTCCCACTTAGAGCGTCTATGGATCAAACAATGACAAGTATGTAGTAATTAGTGTAGCGGTGACATTGCTCGATAGATATTCATGCAAATTGCGATAAATATAAACACGCTCTACCCAGAAAGACATCGTATCAGAAGTATCCTCTTTATGGTTTTCGGATAAAAATCAGAAAGTCAAAAATAAGTAATTACTTCTGGAGATCAACAAACTTGTACATTTGCAACATCATACATATATAAAAACTTTTTTGCTAGTGAAATGACTACATTAACAGCCGACATGATTTTCCAGATACATATCATAATCCTCTCTCTCCTCATATCGCAGCACACATCAATCTGGCCTACACCTACGCGTACCGATCGGAAGTGAGCAGCAATCGTTCGCGCAAGTACCCTTCGCACACGGCTGACGATGTCTTGAATAAATATTTTATGTGTTCGTGCATAAACATTGTCGCAGGACTGTGCCGTATGCTGCAACATATGCCAGCCCGAGAGGAAGCGAACTTGAAGATAAGGAAAGACAACTTTCCGCCACACAACGATGATTGAGTGGGTGGCTGCAATCTGTTTCTGTTCGCTGCTGTACGGAATCGCTTTCACCACCGCTGCTGACTGCTTCGTCGTCGTTGTCGGTCGTCGCCGACTGTTACTAAGAGATGCGGCGCTTCGTTGAAGAGTGTTTCTCGTTATCCGTCTGGGCTGGATTGCACACAGAGTTGCGCTGTACATCAGTCGCTGGCCGGGGATGAATGAGGGATCAAAGTTTGTTAGCAGCTCCAGGGTGACGTGTGCTCATTTTTCAAACTGGAAAGTGATTTGACTTCCTGAATGGGTTGACTGGATTAGAACAGCTCCCTGATGATGGTGGTGTTGATGGTTTGAATTTAAGAGCTGCATTGTAAGCCTTCACTACCACCTGCCAAGTAGAGTTGCGATTAAATGGGTAGAGTTTATTATTCGTCTTTCATCCAATATTGGATTTTATTGCTAATAGTCTGATATGAAACTTCCGTTTTTAATAATTTCCAGATTCGGGATTTCTGAAAGAGCATATTTTAACAAAAATCTTCCAGCATGTCAAAAAAAAATGCGCAGACATTTTAAATGATTCACATCAACAGAATAGTAATTAATTAATTAGAAACTACTGCATATGGAAGTAATGTCAGTTTTTTATCTTACGTAGTTGAGTGAGCAATGATGAAAATTAATCTTTTGGTGACAGATTCATCTTGACTATTTACGCTTTCAAATCACGTTTTTGCTGCAGTCGAACTCAAACCAATAAAAACGTACAGGAAGCACTGCCTGTGAGACTTCAGTATTTGATTCTGAAAATTAACGATTCAGCACTGTCTACTGATTTGAAGATTGTCCTAGTTATAGATGTAGTCCTTTCAAATGCTTTGAAGTGCCTTTGAGTTTTCTTATTTTTCGTACATACGCACAGCATAAAAAGGCACTTTGTGCAAGATTTGTATTCTTTCTGCTGATATCCATTTTTCGTGTATTTTTGCGATCTCCACGATCCAATCGTAAACGAATTAGTTTATATTGTGACGGCTGAAAGGTGACTTTATCAGTACTGTGGAGTAACGAACCACATACAAACGGACGTTTCTCGGTCATTCGGCTGATTTCATTTATCTGTTGGATGGGTGGTAGATTTTCGGATTCCCCCAGCGAAACTCAATCCTTCCAGTAGAGCTTGCTTTGAGCTGTAATTCATTGGTTTAGTAAATATTTCATTAGCATAAGTTTAGATTTTAGTGAACAATATTTGCAACTTACATTTAAAGTCCGTTTTAATGTTTTTATCCACCGTCCAACAGAATTTTAACATTAGCATTTATTTAGTTATTATTTCAATTACACCTGAAGGTTTCGTGTTCTGTTACTAACTGTTTAGGTATAGGTATCAACTACGTTTCTGTCTGATTTAGACGACCCATAGAAAATATTACGAGTTTAAAGATCGTGTAGGGTCACCATCATCACTGGCGTCCGGAACACTCCCCGACCCGTATTGCTCGGAGTTCTCTTCAGCTGTACCGTTAACTTCCAGGACTGCCAGTTTAACTACTGGGCGTCTTATCCATCCGTTTCGTTGGTGGTCCCCTACAATTATAACCAAATCACCAACTTCTATAGGCCTGCAATCGACGAACCACTTGGTCCTCTTTGATATTACAGGAAGGTACTCCCGGACCCAACGTCGCCAGAACTGGTCCAGTATGCTCTGCAGAAGGTTCCAGCTTGATGTACATGATAGACCCTTATTACTCATGGACTTTGCAGGTTGGTTCACTCCGCTGGTACTTAACATCAGAAAACAGTTTGGTGTAAGAGCGGTTTGATCTTCTGAGTCCACCGGCATGTATGTCAAAGGCCTCGAATTCACCATCGACTCCGCTTCAGCCAGTAGAGTGAGGAATACTTCATCGTTTGGTTTGCGAATCGTTGACAGCGAAGCTAGTGCACATTTCACGGAGCGAACCATTCGCTCCCACGCACCCCCCATATGTGGCGTTGATGGAGGGTTAAAACGCCACTGCGTAACCGTATTGGTGAAGGTTTCTGCCAGACTTTCATTTATCTCTCGACACTGCTGGTCTAATTCACGACTCGCGCCGACGAAGTTCGTTCCTTGGTCACTATAGATTTCTTTTGGAGAGCCCCGTCTTGCTATGAACCTTCGTATGGCCATCTTGCAAGATTCAGTAGACAAACTTGTCACAGGCTCCAGGTGCACCGCCCGAATTGTCAGGCAGGTAAAGAGTGCTACCCATCGTTTCACTTCACTTCGCCCTTGTTTGATGAGTAGTGGTCCGAAGTAATCGAGCCCAGTATAAGTGAAAGCTCGAATATTTGGCGTGGTTCTTGCAATCGGTAATGGTGCCATCCTCGGGTTGTTCGGTTTCGCGTTATAAACTTTGCACCACATACATTTTTTCCTGGTTTTCTTCAACGCCTCTCGCAATCTTGACACGTGATATTTTTGCTTCATCTCGTTGACAACCGTTTCGCTACTGTGGTGGTGATATTGCCGATGATACCAGTCCATTATTAGCAGCGTACCGTAGTGATCTTTGGAAAGAATAACTGGAAATCTGAAGTCTTGAGCAAAGTTGTCTGCATTTGCTATTCGTGTTTCCATTCTGATTACTCCATTCTCATCTAAAAACGGTGATACATGGTGAAGTTTGCTATCACGATCTAACTGAACACGTTGATTTGGTGGAAGTTCGTGGCTCCTGTTCATCCTGCTTATCTCCGTAGCGTACTCATCGAATTGGATTTGCTTCCAAATTGTTCTCTCCGCTTTCTCCAGTTCGTTCTGGTTCAAACATGTGGGCAACACCGACGACTCACCTCTTACTCGATAACTCAGTATATTGATGAATCTATGAACGTATGCAATTGTTCGTAGCAATCTTTCCCATTTGGAAAACCTGTCTAATGCTACCAATTCTCGCTTGGTCACTGTACGATGAACATGAATCTGACGTATTTCTTCCGGCGTGTCTGCAGAAGGCAACTTTTGTTGAGGCCAGGAATCTGGATGACCGTACAAGAAATCTGGTGCCTTAAACCAACGACTGCTTTCATCGAGGTGAAGTGCTTTCCATTTCGTTGCATCATCGGCAACATTCAGTCGGCTGGGAACCCAGCGCCATTCCTCGACGGAGGTCATATCCAGAATTTCTGAAACCCTGTGTGCCACGAATTGTCTGTATTTTCTCACATCCGATCGCAGTCAAGAAAGCACAGTGGTGGAGTCATTCCACATAATTCTCCGGGTAATATTGAGCGTGTGATTCTTCAGTATAGTACTCGATAACCTGGCTCCAATAACTGCCGCCTGTAGCTCCAACTTTGGAATTGACAAGGGTTTCAATGAAGCGACTTTGGTCCTGGCCGAAACGAGAGAACATCGAATAACTCCACGGTCAATTATCCGAAAATATGCTGCACACGCGTAAGCTTCTTCACTGGCGTCTACAAATAGGTGAAGCTCCAAATGATTGAAGCTTTCGGGGTCGTACCCCGGAAAGTGGCATCTAGGTATACGAACATATTCAAGTTGTTTCAGTAGCCCCGTCCACCGAATCCATTGGTCCCGCAGTTCGCTTGAGATCGGTTGATCCCATGATGTGCCTGAGCGCCATACATTTTGTATTAGTATTTTGCCGTGAATGACAATCACTGAAACTAACCCAAGTGGATCAAATACACTCATGACAACACGAAGTAGTTCCCTTTTTGTTGGAATTGCGTCACCATCTAGCAATAGCTGCACTGTCTGCTTAAAGAGCCCATCGAAAACGATAATATCCTTATTCGGAACCCAGATCATGCCAAGCACACGTTCGTAGTTATCTAATTTCTCCGTCAAGCTCTTTACCTTTTCTTCGCTTTTGCCTCCGACCCGTTCCAGAACGTCACTGTAGTTTGACAACCAGTTTCTGGTATCGAATCCGGCCTTTGAGTTGATGAACCGGACCTGCTCAGCTAACGCGGCCGCCTGCTCTACGGTATCCACACTAAACAATACATCGTCTACGTATGTGTCCTCGATGATTGCTTCCACAGCCTGTGGATACTGATTTGCATACTCGACAGCATTTTGTTTTCACAAATTGTGATGTGCACGGCGAACACGTTGACCTGAAGGTGGCCACGTCCATGATGAAGATCTCTGGTGGCTTGCTAGCATCATCTCTCCAAAGAAATCGTTGGGCTTGCCGATCCGCAGGGCGAGTCTCCACCTGATGGAACATTTCCCGGATGTCGGCACTAACTGCCACTTGTCGTTGCCTAAATCGGCACAATACAGCGGGAAGCGATGTCAGAAGATCAGGACCGAATAAAAGCATGGAATTAAACGATTGATTCCCAACTTTAACGGCTGCATCCCAAATTAATCGTACCTTCCCTGGTTTGCGAAGATTAACTACGACGCCCAGTGGTAAATACCATACCCGCTTGGGGTCAGCGTTCCGGAGTTCTGACTGAGATTTTTAACTGTATGTACTTCTTTCAAAGCGAATTGTTTCGATGTTCCAGCACCAGCGATATTCAGGCTGACGATACGAGAATTCTGTTCTACTCTTTCGATGTCACTTGTCCACTGTAGACATAAAGGATGCACATTTCCATCTAATCCCAATTCTCTGGATACATCCATGTCCATTAGAGTTGATGATGAACCGTCGTCAAGAAAGGCGTAAGTGTGCAGAGATTTTCCTTTGCCGAAAAGTGTAACAGGAACTATTCGAAATAAAACTGTGTGGCCCGACTGAAAATGAGCGGCTATTGACGTTTTCATCCCATTATCGTCTGTAGATGTTGCTTTTGGTTTCCCAGGATGTAAAAGCTTGTGATGTTTTTCTTCGCAACCATTCGCTCCACACAAAGATCCCTTGCAGGGAAATTTACCATGACTCATGAGACATCTGCGACAAAGACGACGTTCCTCCACACACTTCCATCGCTCAGGTAGGCTCATTCCACGAAACGTGTAATAATCCCTAGATTTGTGACCCGTCTTCTGGCATACTGTGCATGGCTTTACAGTTGAATCTCTTTGTTCAGTTGGCTTTGCATGCCGGAACTGTTCCCTTTTGTGTTCCGAACCATCCATCGTATGGGTACTAACGAAAAGTTTCTCTCTTTGCTGCTTCTTATCGTGCTTTGATACACTTTCTGTCACATGCGAATAGGTAACATCACTGGCAGCCGACACGAGATTTGCCATGTAGCTACCAAACGTTGTTAAATCAGCAACTGGAAACCTGCGATTATAAATTGCCCACTCCAATCTCAAATTAGAAGGAAGCTTTTCAATGAGTTCTTGAAGGAGGGATGGGTTAGCAAGGTGAGGAAGTTGACCCGCTGCCTGCAAGTGTGCACACAAGTTTTGACAAGCTAATCCGAAATGAATTAAGGTCTCCAGCTTATCGGCTTTAGGTGCAGGCATACCACGAACTTTGTGTAACAGCGAATTGATGATCAGCTCCAGTCTACCGTACAAGATTCGCAGTGTATCCATAACAGATGGCACTGATGATGGATTTAACAAGAAACTCCTAGCAGCTTCCAAAGCACTTCCTCTTAAGCAGCGCTGTAAACGCAACAGATTTTCTCCGTCCGAATAGACACACATTTCCGTAGAATTCCTATAGCTGCTCAAAAATAGCGGCCACTCGACAGGGTCGCCCGAAAATATAGGGAGCTCCTTGGGGACGACGTGTCTAGCTGCTAGCTGTTGAGAACTGGGCGTGTTGAACAGCTGTCGTTGAACTGGCACCGACGATTGAACAATTGGAGAAACGACTGGCGAACGGAAACTGGACACTGTTTGCACGGCGGAGCGACTCGCGTTGAGAGGAAATAAAGGGGTGCTCACAATCGGAGGTAGGAATTCACTCGATTGAACTGGTGGGCATGGAGGGGTTGTACATGGTTCGGTCGGAGGTATTGGTTGCGGTACACTATGTGTTTGTGTATTTGGGGACGCATTGAAAGTAGACAAACCCGTATCGTTTCCTTGTTGAGTTCTGACAATATCAAAACATGCCTGACTTACCGCACTTGTTAGGGGTATAAACCTACTCTCTGGAAGCATTGTTGACATTGTTGGAGTCCACGTAGTAGCCGGTTGGCTACATGCTGGCTGGCACCATGATGGTGCTTGGGGATGGTGGGACACCAATGTTTCGGAGACCGGATGCGAAGCTAATGGATCCTGTAGATAGTTCGGTATATGTGCCTGCGGTCGTATGGTTACATCACGTGAGTCTGCTCGACCCGATGATCTTCTCAGCTGTAGTTGGAGATGTTCCATTCTCTCTTGAAGCTCCGTGAATTCTTGCGTCAGATCGTCTGCTGATGGTGTCGGTGAAACTACGATTCTAGCTTGTTCCGTTGAAACCGTCTCCGGAAGGGAATTAGTACAGGTATCGTTGATGCATCTGCCGTTGAAGAACACATTCCTGTGAAGCGATTGTTGCCACTTGTTGACACTGGGATGAACGATTTTGGTATGGTACCAGTTCGAGACTGCTGGCCAGTAGTGATGAACTTGACACCTGTACTAGCTGTTGTAGTCGTAACTGATTGACATTGTACCCAATCTGATATTCTCCGTGCGTCGCGGCTCGATCGTTGACTTCTTACACTTCCTCCCTCTTCTTGTTCATCCAACTGCGAGAACAACAAATTATATTTTTTTGCTAGAAATTGTTGTTCCAATTGGAAAGCCTTCTCCCTCTGTGACTTTGCCCTTTGCTCTTCATCAGCAAGCTGTTGCGCATGTAATTGTTTTTCTTCCTCTAAACGTTGTAGCTCTAGAGCATTTCTAGCTGCTCGAGCACTGGCAGTTGATGATTTGCCCGATCTGCTGCCGTGTGAAGCAATCGTGAGCTGTGTACATATTCTGCAGACGAAATGACGATCGTCGGCCGCTATACTGTCATTCACATCAGCACATTGATAGTGATGATAAATAAGACATCGCTCGCACTCCACCATCTTGCCCGCGTCTGGCAAACCACATGGGCATTTATTCTCCAACGATTTGGCCATGTCTCTTCTGGATTGCGACACTATGTCAGTTCGAATTAGCTAATTCGATGAGATCCAAATAAATCCGCGATTTAAATCTCAAAGATTGTTGGATGGGTGGTAGATTTTCGGATTCCCCCAGCGAAACTCAATCCTTCCAGTAGGAATCTATGACAAAAGGTCGAGGGACAAAAGGTCGACAGACAAAAGGTCGAAGGACAAAAGGTCGAATGGACAAAAGGTCGAAGGGACAAAAGGTCGACGGGACAAAAGGTCGAATGGACAAAAGGTCGACGGGACAAAAGGTCGACGGGACAAAATGTCGAAAGGACAAAAAGTCGAAGGGACAAAAGGTCGAAATTACAAAATTGGTTAAAATTGAAAAGCCATAGTATTGAGAACAAAACAAATGAAAACTATGATGTGAGTACCGTCATCGGGGGTGACACTTGGCCAAATAAGGGTCAGATTGGCCCATGTTTTCAACAAATTCAGCACAAGGAAAATGTAATATAAGATCCTTTTCGAGCGATTCAGATAGCCGACCTACAGACTCTAATTTCTACACAAAATTCTACCACTAATATGCAATATGCATAAGCACATTCATTCATTTATTTAGCTTACATCTAAACAGAAACCACTGAATCAACAATTTGACGCCACAATACACGAGTTAATAATTCGAGAACACGGAGTTCTGTTTAAAAAAAATAATAGTCTCACTACCTTCACTGTACACAACCAACTGATTTATTATCCTTAACTTAACTACATTACAAGTATGCTAAGTCTGCACTGGCTCGGTAGGTACAGGTTTGATGATCGCCCTCGATATCGTTCGCCTGGTTCTGCTGATGCGCCTCGATGTTGCCAACTCCAAAATGCTGACACCGATGGGAACGTCGATAGAAACTCACAAAGTCCGGTCGGCAACGACGTTAACTCACGGTTCGATACCGCATCTCTCCAGCCTCGAATGCGCCCCACGCAGGCCAAGTCGTTTTACACTTGGTCTGCCCACCTCGCTCGCTGTGCTCCATGCCGTCTCGTATCTGCCGGATCGGTAGCGAACACCATCTTTGCAGGATAGTTGTACGGAATTCTTGCAACATGCCCTGCCCATCGTACCCTTCCGGCTTTAGCCACATTCTGGATACTGGGTTCGCCGTAGAGCTGGGCTTGCTCGTGGTTCATTGTTCGCCGCTACACACCGTCTTTTTGTACACCGCCAAAGATGGTCCTCAGCAGCCGTTTCTCGAATACTCCGAGTGCTTGCATATGCACAATCATGATTTTATCCTGAAACAATAATGCAGGATCGTTCATGTTGTGTACCATGAGAGAGATTTTTTCGTAATGTTGTACAATATACAACATTACGCATGTTTGAGTGTTAAAATGATTCGTACGGTTGAATCACCGAATAATGTGCATAATGTAAACTGTTATGTACGGCTTAAGGCCAGTCTTTGTGTACACGATTCAGTGTTTATTTCTTATTTAAAACCAATAATAACGCCACGTTAATTGAAACCAATAATATTCCCATCTAATATATGATGATGAGTGGAAAATGAATTTGACACACATTTATACAAGAGACTTCTGATTCTCCATGATCGATATTGGAATGTAATGTATAGGAATGTATAGGAAGTAGCGTTGGTAAAATAATTAATTATACGACACTGAATCAAAGATACCAAAACCAACGTATTTCACTCAAACATGCACTCGCAGCGACACGTGTTACAAGAGCACGATCTATCAAGTTTTAAATTTTCAGTTCTCGTCCCGAGAACTAATCAAAATCATACAATGCTCGGCCTGGCTGTTGAATATTCACCGTAAATTGGTTAAAGAACTGCCCATGAAATAAAGAAGGAGAAATCTCTGGGAAATGTAACAAGCTAAATTTTTTTTCAGAAACATGTTTTCAAACTTGTCGTATATTTAGTATTTTTATGTATACAGAATTATAGATTTTTGAATTTTGTCCATTCGACTTTTTGTCCCTTCGACCTTTTGTCCCGTCGACGTTTTGTCCCTTCGACCTTTTGTCCCGTCGACCTTTTGTCCTTTCGACCTTTTGTCCCTTCGACCTTTTGTCCCATCGACCTTTTGTCTCTTCGACCTTTTGTCCGTCGACCTTTTGTCCTTCGACCTTTTGTCTTTCGACATTCTGTCTCAAAGCCTCCAGTAGAGCTTGCTTTGAGCTGTAATTCATTGGTTTAGTAAATATTTCATTAGCATAAGTTTAGATTTTAGTGAACAATATTTGCAACTTACATTTAAAGTCCGTTTTAATGTTTTTATCCACCGTCCAACAGAATTTTAACATTAGCATTTATTTAGTTATTATTTCAATTACACCTGAAGGTTTCGTGTTCTGTTATTAACTGTTTAGGTATAGGTATCAACTACGTTTCTGTCTGATTTAGACGACCCATAGAAAATATTACGAGTTTAAAGATCGTGTAGGGTCACCATCCACATAGTCACTGGCGTCCGGAACATCATCTATTTGGTAATATGGCTTTTGGAATAAAAATGTTGAATAACAATTGATACAATAATGATTTTAGTAAAAAATCATTTATGAAAATCACTTAAAAATGCCATTTGACAGCACGAAAATTCGAATATCCTAATGAATGCTTTGTGTTTTCGAAGACGATTAATACAAACCTTAAAAAAATCGGTTAAAAAAATGTATGTACCTCATATGGTCCATATTATCCACACCAGAACGTGTCGTCCGTTTTACTCCACCATGATCCAATTTCTAAAAATATCTCAAAAAATCTAATTTGGAGATGAATTATAAATTCAACTCGTACAAATCTTCGAAAAGACTAAGTTTGAGATTTGTTGAGCGGATTAGTTTTGCCAATTTCTGTTTAAAAAGCTTAAATACTGCACATCACACGGCATTTCAGCCATAGTTTACATTAAATCAATAATAAGCAGAATAGTTTTCATTTTTTGAATGTAGTAAACATGTCGTACGAATAATTTAAAACAAGCAAAAAGATCCACTTGATACACTCCCACATTTGTAACGATTTGGCTCAAACGGGACCCCTATGTGTTTTACCCACCCTGTCCGTTTTTCCCACACCTTCCCTACGTAAACAAGAACGTGTATGACCGCAGTGCGCACAAGAACTTCAGTATCTGTATTTTGTATGAGGATTTCGGGTAGATAACGGGTGACTATAAGAATTGCGTAGCACATTATGGCGGCCGTTAATATGTCATAATTTTGATCAACGGCGGCGTAAATCAGCGTGTCGATTTTTTATTGCGTTTTTCAATTATCTTTTCTGGATATTTTCGGAATATTTTTTTTAGCATTTTTTTGGAGAATATTTTGAATCGCTCTGGAATTTTACGACAAATCCTTCTGATTTTCCATGCAAAATTCTTCAGAGATTCCAAGAGAAAATTTAGAACCGACACCGTAAACCAGGGCTGCTCAACGTACGGCCCGCGGGCTGAATGCGGCCCTCTGCTCCATTTTTTGTGGCCCGTAGAAGAAACGTTGAGTGCTTCACCGGTTTCATTGACCGAACAGCCTCCAATAAACTTAGACTGGCAGTGAACATGAAAAAGTGATCAGGTGGTAGGGATACGATTTTCTTGAGTGAATAGAGAATAGCTGCTAGCTCAGCAGTATACACGGAACTAGGCTCTTTGAGCTTAAAGTAGGCGTTATGAAAAACGTTGAAAACACCGGGTCCATTTTTGGCCCGTATGTGAAAAAGCTTCTCTCCTCGCTATCGTGACCATATTTGCCCGTATTTTTGCCTTTCTCGTACAAAAAAGTTGAACCGAAAGGATATATGATCACTCCAAAAACGAACTTTTGATAGTAGCCCCTAAGACCCATAGTGTTATATACCAATCGACTCAGCTCGACGAACTGAGGTGATGTCTGTATGTGCGTATGTATGTGTGTGTATATTTTTCTTCCTAAGCAATGGAGGGGGAATCTGCTCATCAGACATCCTGGGTTGGACGTCCAGGAAGTGCGGGATAAGGGCAACCTTCATCAGCAAACGAGGGAGGCAGGACTACATCTCCGACCCGCTAAAGCGTTTCCATTGCCGCCAAGCCCATCGTCCCTTCGGTACAACCAGAAAGTAATACTTCAAAGGGGGGCCAGTGAACAACGCACCCACGAGGATGTTCGTTCGATGGAGTGTTCAGAGGTGACCGCGCAGTTGCCTGCCCTTATCAGCGCTTGTTGCTCCGATTTTCGGTTGTTAACAACAACCATCTCAGTCTTGTGGTGAGCCAGTTCTAACTTCCTGGAACTCATCCACCCCTCCTCAATTGCGATCGAGTGGGCTGCAGTCAACTCAACCTCTTCGATCGATTCGCCGTAGACCTCCAGCGTAATATCGTCAGCGAAGCCGATGATTACCACGCTCACCGGGAAATTCAACCTCTAGACACCATCATACATGACGTTCCATAATACCTGGCCCAGTAGGGAACCTTGCGGAATCCTTGAGGTTATGTCAACGCACTTCCGCCCCGCCTCCGTGTCGTATACCAGTAGAGTAGAGTGGGGCAAGAGTACGCACTTAGTTTTCAATAGATCATGTGGCCCTTATGAAGCAAGCTTCTGCATATCAAATCAGTGGCGATGATTCATATACTCTTCCTCTATGTTACCCAGTGGAAAAAATATTGAAATTATTGAGATTCGTTTTAGTAGAACCCTTATTGCAAGACAAGTGAAAAACGCACTCTTACACCACCGGTGGGGTAAAAGTGCGCATCGGGTGGGGTAAGAGTACGCATTTATCCAATCATATGCTATCATTAACACAAATAAAAGTTAATAACATTTAATTGATGTTTAATGAGCATATATTAGGGAATGTTTAAAGATTACGTAGCTCTTAAAGGGGGAGGGGGTTCTAAAAATGTGCACTTTCATACGAAAAACCATTGTTTATTATATATACAAAAAACTACAGAGGTAAAAAAATATATATATATATATATATATCAGGTTTCGCGTGGCGTATACAAAGGCATTTTCCTTAAAGAAAGTCCACCAATCACGTAACGTAAAATTTGGCTATTTCAACAACAACAACCCCTCCCTGCTAAACGTTGCGTAATTTATGAATGTTCCTTTTGATTAAATGAAATTATCATAATTTCGATGACATTCTGTTTTCGTACTATGTTTAGGTGTACAACAAGTCCTAATACAATGAATCGCCTGCTTTGAGCGTGCTTACAGCGGCACACTAGAAGTTAACTTTCTGAAATCAGTATGGCGAAAGGCATCTAAGGTTCGATTTCTCAAAATTAAGCACTTTCATCAAAAAAATATTTGGTAGGCATGGTAGCGGACACCTTCCTACATAATCGGTACCAAATAGTTTTTCATGAAAAGTTTCTTATTTTGAGAAAACCCGCGTTAGATAACTTTCGCCATACAAATTTCTGGCGGTTAACTCTTGCTGGCTATTTTGCGCATATACTATAGCGCCTGGATGTGACAGCGGCGGGTAGAAAATCAGCCACTGCCAATAATTCATTTCATTATGTCGCTTCAGTGCTTTATTCCTTTCTAACACCGAATTACTTCAACTTATCCTAAAAACTTGTGATAATTTCGAATTCTGTCTCTTTTTTCTTAGTTGTGGGTATTTACGCTTTGGAAGAAGTCTTATTTCAGCCGGAGAAACGGGTTTGACATCATAACTTGAAGATTCATATGCGTACTCTTGCCCCACCGGTTCCTGCGTACTGTTACCCCACAGTCCCAAAATTATTCAAGTAATGGTTTTCACTTCTTGGAAAATCAACCGGATTGGTGTTCTGTACCATAAAGTACTCAATACAATAGGTTATCGAAATGGTATAATGTTCATCTGATTGAACGTATATATGGTAATGAAATACTAGTTGCGGAAATTCAATCATTTTTAGCAAATTTACCAAAAAGTTATCTAACTCCATATCTCCCTTGTTGTTTATTCAAATCGTTTACAATTACACACTATAATAGTTGACCAGAATACCTGCCAAACTGATGCAGTGCTGCTAGTTTATCTTTTTAAATTACTTCAAAAAATCGAAAACGTACTCTTACCCCACGCGCACTCTTGCCCCACTCTACTCTACTCGATTCTGGAAGTAGCTTCCGAGAATCTTGTACAGGTTTCCCGTTACGCTGGGATATGGATACTCTGAAGTAGTGCGTAACGGTGTAAATCCGGTCATATCGCCAGGCTCGGTACAACACTGAAACTGACAATATGACGTCCCTAACCCCGAATCCCAAGGTGTCAGGCGACCCGTGCCGAGGGGATGAATGGCTTGGATGGTGAAACAATTAGCCAGGCAGTTAACGGAGCCTATAATGCTTGGTAGATACTTTTTCGTGCTGCACTACGGAGAAAGATCTACCACACTGTGCTCTAGTTCTTACTATTCTTTTAATACTTGTGAATGATGGTCGGAAGAGTATGGAACGACTATAATTTGCTTTTAGATGACCCACCTTTTGCTCCTTTTGGATGGAGTCAATGGAGTAAATTATAAAAACGTAACTCAATCTTATGTTGGTTTCGAAGTCGACGACATGAACTTCCAAGCTCCAGAGCGCTTATTATTTAGGAAAGAAGCGGATACAAATTTGGTGGATCCGCTGAACCCTCTGACTGATTAGAGCTCTGTGTAAAGGTGAGATTCAAAAATGCCAAACGCAAGGAAATCAGATCTCTGTACAAAAAGGGCGCGCCTTTGAGAGTTGGTATAAGCCATTTTTCGAAGGGTATAAATAACGGTACCTTAATCTAAAGAGGCCTTACATTAAGCTTGAGAAATATATGAATAAAAAAAGACTACTTCATTTCTTCTCAATAGAGATGGAGCAAAAAGACACGCATTAAACAAATGACACCGGTGTACTACAAAAGTTCAATGAAATGGACGCCGTACAAAAAAAATCTTGTACAGGTACTTTTGAATTCCAAGACGCAGGAGCGCATCTGCAATAGCTGCCCAACTGGCACTATTAAATGCATTCCTCACGTCGAGAGTCACTACTGCACAATAGCAAACTCTCCTCTTCTTACGCTGGATAGCTATCTCCGCGGATTTGGTAACCGACAAGATAACGTCTACGGTCGACTTACCCTTTCGGAAGCCAAACTGGTTACTCGGTAGATCATCCGCACCCTCCGTGCGTATCAACAACCTGTTGAAGATGATCTTCTCGAGCACCTTCCCCGCAGTATCAAGCAGGCATATTGGTCTATATGCCGACGGATCCCCCGGTGGTTTTCCCGCCTTTGGCAATAGGACCAAGCTCTGCCTTTTCCATGCTTCAGGGAAGACTCCCTCGTCCAGGCATCTCTGCAAGACAGATCTAAATATCTCGGGAGCCTCAGCAATGGCCACTTTGATGGCCAGGTTCGGAATACCATTCGGTCCTGGCGCTTTACCTACGCTAAGAGACTGTACAATCCCCGCAAGTTCCGCCACAGTTACTCTTCCCTCATCGGCCACCCTGGCCCCTGGCAGCTCCACAAAGTGAGGCCAGGGACTTGGGTCATGACGTGGGAAGAGCCCCGCGATGATCCTCTCCAGCATCTCTGGAGACCGCTCTGTAGGGGCCATCGCCCCACGTGCCTTGGCCATTACGACCCTATAGGCGTCACCCCATGGATTCGCGTTGGCACTTTGACACAGGCCTTCGACGCAGGCTCTAACAGCCACGAACGCAACTCGTCATTCAACACGCTCCTCTTCTGTGCGTGCTCGCTGCATCCGCCTCCGTCCCCGAAGGCAGGCGCGGCGCAGGTTCACAATTGCTTGAGTCCACCAGTAAGCCGCTGGCCTCCCATTCCAAGCAACATTACAAGTTTTATAACGCTTCTGAAGACCATAAGTTACTCTACAAGAGTGTTATAAAACCAGTATAAAACAAAAATGTTACTAGGGATTCCTAGGGTGGACTTTCCTAGGCAGGGTGGCATCGCATGCACGCGAGAGTACTGTTACCAGCTGCTTGCCGCTCAGACCGAGAGTATTGTGCTCGCGGCGGAGCGCTTCCTTAAACACCTTGTCGTCGAAGTACGATGTCTTCCACATACGATGGCTAGGTCTCGCCCCTTCTGTCGTCCGCTGAATGCTAGTCGTATAGTCGATACTGTAGCGAACCGCCAGGTGGTCGCTGTGAGTGTAGCCATCATCTACCCTCCAGGTCGAACTACTCGTTTGGCCAGGGCTCCAGAACGTAACGTCGATAATAGACTCGGCCCCGTTTCAGATGTAGGTACTTTCGATACCGACATTGGCCAAATCCACATCTATCATGGCCTGTGATTCCAGCAGGATCTGCCCCCGTTGATTCGTGGAACGGCTTCCCCATTCCACGGCCCAAGCGTTGAAGTCCCCCGCTATCGCCACCGGCCTACACCCCATCAAGTTAGCCGTCAAACAATCCAGCATACGACCGAACTGCTCGATCGACCATCGAGGAGGCGCATAGCAGCTGCAGAAGAAGACCCCGCTGACTTTGGCAATGACGAAGCCCTCGTGTGTCGAACTCTTGGATTGGATATTTCCCCGTTGTCCATACCGCCGTCATTTAGGACCCATCGGTGACCCAATTACCGTTCCTGGCCGATACCCGGCAAGGATCCGCTATGATGGCGATATCCGTCCCCCATTCAGCAACTGTCTGACACAGCAGTTGCTGGGCTGTATCACAGCGGGTCAGGTTTAGCTGCGTTACCTGCACTGTGATTTTGCAGCACGCTTAAATGCCGGGCACTTCGAACCCCCCATGGGGTGCTTGCTGTTCACAGCTTTGCTGGAACAAATCAAACAGTTGGGAGGGTTCGTGCAGCATTGTGCCTTATGTCCCTCTAATCCGCAGCGTCGGCAGAGCTTGCTTCTGTCAGGGCCTTTTCAGTCCCATTGCTTGTGCCCCGGTTCTAGACACACGAAGCAAACTTCGGGTTGCTCGTATATGCCCACAGGGCACACCGACCATCCCTACTTGACGCTCCCTAACTTGACTACCTTGGAGGCGTCCGCTACAGATAGCCGAACCAATGCTACCCGCGTCCCTGCCGGACCTTTTCGTAGCCGAACGGCTTCGGTGGTCCTCTCCACTTGACACTGTTGCCGCAGTGCCGTGACGAGCTCTTCGACTTCGATGATCTCGTCCAGGTCTTTAACCCTTAGATTCACCTCCGTCGTGAGTGCCCTCACCTTGACCGTCTCGCCTAGGACTTCCTCCGCCAACTTTTTGTGGGAGGCGCCCTTTTGCGACACGCCACGCTTTAGCTCGAGGATCATCTCGCCCATCCGGGTACGTCTTATTCGACGTACGTCGGGGCCGAGTTCACCGAGCTTGACGTCACTCCTCATCGCCTTCAAGACGTTCGAGAACTTAGCCTCGTCCGTTTTGATGACTAGGGCATCGCCCCTGGAGCGATTGGCGCCTACCTGCTTCTTGCCATCCTCATTCGCCTGGACCTTCTTTTCGGCCCTTGACGTCTTCGGTTTCCTCTTGTTCTTGACCAGGGTCCAGGAGGCGTCATCCCCCTCTATTTCCCTGGTCTGGGGCGGCTGAGAGCTCTCAGCCTGCCGTAACCCCTTACCACTGTCTTTCCTGAGTGGGCGGACCTTCCCAGGTCCTTAGATTGGCAAAGTACCCCTATGACGGAAAAGGAATCGCACAGCAGCAGCGGCATTGGAGCTCTCCGAATGAGCCTGATGCAGCGTGTGGCACCTCCCTCTATTCGTCGTAGTATCGATCGATTACTGAAGGAGTACATCAGACTCCGATGTGGCCACGATCAAAACACTCTGAAGAAAACAATTCAGAATATTTTTAGGTCAGAATTGACCTTTCTCATCAAAAATTTTATTCGCTCAATCGATTCTTTGATTTATTTAAAGTAACTTTTTTCACAGAACTGACATTTTTAACGCCTTCAATAATTAAAAAAAATAATACCAAAATTGAAAAAAAGTCTCGAAATTGACAAATTGATAAGAAATTTGCGAAAAAGAATCCACGTGTCTTGGAGGAACTCGAAACCTCAACCTCCTATTCTCTAGATAGGCGTGATACCCCCTACACAATAAGACCACTTAAAGGTCACGTTTGCGAAAGCCATCAGAATCGGAGTCCAACCTCCACCGCGGTTGGCTATTTTTGGCAACGTGACCTTTAAAAGGTCTTCAAGTTTTCACGCCGTTTAACACGTGCAGCCTGTTTTCTGTTTTTGTTTTCGGTCTTTCTAATAGATAGAGGCTTACAAAAATGTTTTTTGTTGAGAAAGTTGGCCTTAAAGACAAGCAACTGCACTTCACTCAATACGGAAGCAATTTGTTTTGAATCCCGGAATGCTTGTCCTTAAATACGACAATTAATTGACCGAGAGAATGAAACAAGAGATGAAAATCCCGGAAAACAAACAAATGCTATAAAACGCCACGATCCACCCCACTGCCGCCAGCAAAAAAGCCTCCGGTGTTACGCCGAAAATTCCGCCACCGATTAAAATTACGACAATCGCCACCGTTGACAATTTTCGGACCAGCGCACACCTCTATTTTGCATACTCCACCAAGGCTCTTCTCGTTATTTTGTTACGTATTGCTCTCGCAGCGAGCGAGGTGGCAGTCCAGGTGCAAAACGACTTGGCGAGCGTGGGGCGTATCTGGGATGGAGAGATGCGGCCTGAACCGTGTATTGTGGCGTCAAATTGTTGATTCATGTGTTTCTGTTTAGATGTAAACGCAAATAATGAATGAAAAATGAAATGTACTAGCTGGTAGTGCTGCCTGGGCACTGTTGTCCCTCTGACATCAGCTAGAGTGAGAAGGTACGCCTCGAGCGTCTGTTCAACAGGAGGTGCGGTTCATACAGCGTCTGCCTGGTACCCAGTGGCTGATTAACGAAATGCTGTATCGCGTCAGCTATACCTAAGGTGGCAGCCCCATCATCGCGATGTAGGTAACGCGACCCTGGTAAGGCAGTCACTGAAGCCTCTCAACACCACGAAGAATGAAGATAGAAGAAAAGAGAACGTTAATTTGGCAACCAACCCGGCAACGAAATAAGGACTATGATTGGAAACTCGTACCTGGAATGTCAGGACCAATGAACTTGACGAGGAGTTTGTCATGAACTGCAGAAGGTTGAGTGAAGGTGGCTGTTATTCAAGAAGTCCGATGGTCTAGATCCGAGTACGAATTCCGGAGCCGACCCCTACGACCAACACTGCATTCAAGTATAACATCTATCACAGCGGCGGTGAAAAGCAAAGCATGGAGCGGGCTTCGTAATGATGGGCAAGCAGATAGCGAGTGATGGTGGAAACCATTAGCGAACGAATCTGTGTGTTGAGGATACGGGGCAAATTCTTCAATTACAGCCTAATCAACGTTTACGCGCCGACAAACGATAAATCAGGTCTCAGGTCGTTAGAGAGGACTTTTTCCGTCCCATAATCGGTAGGGAGAGCCTTCACTAAGCTGCCAATGACAACGGTCTACGGCTAGTAAATTTCGCTGCCAGAGGGATGGCCATCAGTAGCACCTACTTTGCACGAAAGAACATCCGAAAGCACACCTGGAGACACCCAAATGTGGTGAAACTTTGCAACCATGTTCTGGTGGATGGGCGCCGCATTTTTCGGTTGTTATCGATGCGACATTCAGAGGTCCGAACATTGACACTCGATCACTACCTCGTTGTCAGTAAAATTCGATCGATTGTCAACTGATCGAATGAAAGATCACAGCGAACGATGTTGGCAACATCCAGCGATTGTCGGCGGAAGGATTATCGGATGAGTACTGCCAGAAGCTCGACGAACGGATAAGGCAATCAACGTTAGCGACAACATCAACGATCTATGGGAGCCGATCCAGGAGCGGTGAGCACAACAGCACGAGAAGTGGCACCGCACAGAGATGACCTAGAAGGGTTGGTCTGATGGAGGCCGAGAGTGACAGACGAAAAAAAACGTTGCCAGAAGGCGGATGTTGAAGTCGGGTATCCGACTGAATAGAGATCGGTATGGAAGCAAGAGCAGCTGAAAACGAACCCACTGCAGGTGGAAGAAAAAAGAGGAAAATGTTAATAGTGAGACGTCGCAGGAAAAATGGAGCAGAACGATATGCGGAGGTTTTTTTATGAGTCTGTCAATGGCGGTGAGGGAAAGACAGCCCCATCTCCTGTCAAGTGCAACGAGACCAACAAGGAATTTGCTGACAGATAAACTGAAGGACTGCCAGGTGAAGCAACACTTCGAGACTTTTGTTAAATGGGGAAGCGACGGCATCGCGAACAGAATAAACATAAGGACGATGGACAAGCTGTAGAGAGTCGCCTACACTAGATGAGGTTAAAAAAGCTGTTAAAGAGCTGAAAACAATAAGGCTGCGGAAAGGACCAGCTCCCCAGCTGAACTTCTCAAAACATGGCAGTGAGCAGCTTTATGAAGTTCTGTTCATATTATGTCGAAAATATGGAAGACGAGGAAATGCTCATAGTTGGCTGGATTACCCCATTTGCCCTATTTAAGAATGGGCGAATGCCCACCACGGACCAGGTGTTTGCCATTCGCCATACGCAGAAATGCCGCGAATAAACGTGCCAAACATCATCTATTATCGACTTCAAAGCCGCATATGATACAATCGATCTGGACCAGCTATGGCAGCTAATGCACGAAACGGTTTCCGGATAAACTGATACGGTTGATCAAAGGCGACGATGGATCGATGTGCGTAGTCTGAGTTTCAGCTTCCTAGTCCCTTCGAAACGCGAGAGGTTACGGAGTGATGGTTTTCGTGTCTGCTATTCAACATCGCTTGGAAGGGAAACGAAGGCAGGAATTGAAACGAGTGGTAATTTGTCAGTCCGTCCAGTTATTTGTTTCGCTGACGACATGATATATGGCACGTAACTTTGAGAGATGGATTGGAGGAAGCCTCATCCGAAAGTGAAGCTACACGGATTGGACTAGTCATCAACACGTCGAAGACGAAGCATGATAGGAAGAGGTCAAGAGAGCACTGTAAGCCACCCACCGAGTTTCTACGGTGGTGACGGTTGAAGAATTTGTGCATTTGGGCTCACTGGTGACGCCGATAAACGAGCCAGCAGATTCGGAGCGCATAGTGGCTGGAAATCGACTACTTTGGACTCGCAAGACGCTCCGATCGAATAGAGCCCTGCACGACCGGTAGTCCTACTGCTGACACGAGACCTGGACGATGCTCGTGGAGGATCAACGCACTTGAGTTTTGAAAGGAAAGTGTTGCGTACCATCTATGGTGGAGTGCAGATGGGAGGCATGGAGGAGGCGATTGAACCACAAGTTCATCAGTTGTTGGGAGAACCATCCATCGTTCAACCGCGAAAATCGGAAGACTGCGGTGGCCGGCACGTAGCCAGAATGTCGGACAGTAATCCGGTGAAAATGGTCTCGACAACGAACCAACGGGACAAGAAGGCGAGGGCAGCGGGCAAGGTGGATCGATCAGGTTGGAGATGATTGCGGACCTCGAGACTGCGTGGTTGGCGAGTGCAGCCATGGACGAGGAATGGAGAAGACTTTATGTGCACAGGCCATTCTCCGGCTCTGTCTGTGAATAAATAATAATTAAGAAAGGGCATTGACTGTAGTGCGCCAATTACCGAGAATAACCTCCTAATTCGGCGTACAAAATTGGCGTCCCGGCCCTGTTCAACAGATTGAGACCGGCTTTGAAGAGTCCTTCGTCGGCGAATACCTGCCGGTTTTCGTGAGGGCTGATCAACGACGATCAAAATGTTTCACTTGAGACAACTCTTTTGAAAATTCCGGGAGTACAACTTGCAGACACATCATCTGTTTATTGATTTCAAGGCGGCGTAATGATTCAGTGAAACGGAATGAATTATGGCAAATTATGCTTGAATATGGTTTTCCGGCGAAATCCGATACGGCTGGTTCGGCAGCTGACGGATCGAAATCAAGCGTAAGGGTTGGTGATGTTATCGACGTCATTTCTTACCTTAGATGGATTGAAGCAGGTGATGCACTCGAACCTACTGTTCAATATAGCGCTCGTGAGCGATTAGGAGAGCTGCGTGCAAAGAAGCGGTACCATTATCTCAAAAATCGCATATGCTCCAGGATTTGGTGACCATATCGATATTATCGGAATTGATCGCCGTGCCGTGAAGAGGCTTTCAGTTTTTTAAGAGGGAGAAACAGGATTGGATCACGATCAATACCAGCAAAACGAAGTACATGGTCGCTGGCAATCAACGGGTTCATTAGTGGTGGTGGTAGCGAAATGGTGCTGGATGGGTGAAAAGTTTGAAGTGGTGAAAATTCCAGTATCCGGTACATTATGGCGCGATAATGATGTTACCCGCGAGGTGAAAAAGGCGTATTGCAGCTGCAAATAGGGCTTATTACGGACTTCGCAACCAGCTAAGTCCCAGCTCGCAAACGAAAACAAACTCGCGATGAATATTACCTGACTCTTCCGGTGGCTTTTATACGGCCAGACATGGACGTTAAAGGAGGCCGCTGATCGGAGAGCTTTCGGAGTGTTTTTTGCAAGGTGCTGCGGACAATACTAACAGGAGAACGGTATCTGGCGGCGCTCGCATGAATCACGAATTGTACCAGGTGTATAAAGGGCTGCGATATTATTGCTTTATACACGGCAGACTACGGTGGGCTGGTACGTTGTTCGTATGCCGAAGAACGACAAGCAAAGATAATATTTAGTAGAGAACCCGGAAGAGTCCGCAGGCTTCGTGGAAGGCCACGATGGCTTTTTGCAGTTGAAGAGGACGAGGGCGCTCAATGTTCAGGGCAATCAGCGATTACCCAGGATCGAGTCCAGGAGAAGGATTCATCTGGCGTAGGTTCATCGAAGAGCTGTAGCCCATCAAGTATCAAGTATCAAGTATGATATTTAAGAAGACTCCATCACAAATTTTGAAAAAAAAAATAGACTAAATCGTTGACAAACGGTCTGTGCTGAAGCTAATGGTTACCATCTGATCGAAATTCCACTTCTTGGATCCCGGATAATTGACACTTGAACTGTTATAAAATATACACTTCACAATGATGGAATGACTTTGGCAAAAAGCAATAATTTCACAATCAAATTCACTATTTCCATTGGTAAATGAATTCATATCAGCGTTATTATCATAGTTTCAACTGCTTTAATTGCTTTATTGCTTTAATTGAAAAAATAGTAACAACAAATTATATGATATCAAATATGCTTATTTTTTCTGATTCCATTAAATAATTGATTTTTTTTTTATTTTGATTTGCTTTGATTCTGGCTTACGTGCCTGCCCATTTGCAGCGTCGATGTGAACGATGTGAACGATTCTCCCAACAGCCTGATGCAATTCGTGGTTCATTCGCCTCCTATGTACCGTCCGCCATTCTACTCCCGCCATAGATGGTACGCAGCACTTTTTTTCGAAAACTCCAGTGCGCGTTGGTCCCACGAGCATCGTCCAGGTCTCGTGTCCATAGTGAACCGGTCTATAAGCGTTTTGTAGATAGTCGTTTGTTACGGCGGCGAACTCTATTCGATCTAAGCGTTTTGCGGAGTTCAAAGTACAACGATTTCCCTGCCATGAGTGTCTCCGAATTTCGGTTGGTATCGTTATCGCGGTCACCAGTGAGCCCAAGTCACAATTCTTCAATCACTCCACTGTCACCACCGATAGAAACTCGTGGTGGTGTCACATTGAGGCTCTTTTTTAGCCTCTTTCTATCATGTACCTCTCGTCTTCGACGTATTGATGACTAGTCAATCCGTTTAGCTTCGTTTTTCAGTCTGATGTAGGCTTCCTCCATCCTTCCCAAAGTTAGGCTGTCATGATAATCAATGTCGTCGGCGGAACCAAATAACTGGACGGATTTCGTGGAAATCAACACCTGTGTCAATCCTCGCCTCTTCTCTCCAAAGCGAGTGAATAGACACGAAAGACCATCACCTTGCTCGCCGAAACTTGAAATCCTTGAACTACGCACATCACCTGTTCCATCATCACCTTGATCAACCGTATCGTTTATCCGAAATCCGTTTCGCATTAGATTGTCATAGTCGGTCCTGATCATGATCTATGCGGCTTTGAAGTCGTTAAAAAGATGATGTGTGGACAGTGTCCACTGGACACGTTGTATTCGCGGCATTTCTGCAATACCTGGCGTACGGAAAACACGTGGTCTGTGGTAGGGCGTTCACCCATTAATCCCGCCTGGTACTGCCTCACGAAGTGTCTTGCAATTGCAAGTAATGGCATAAAATTTTGGAGAGTAAGTTGCTCCGTCTCTTCGTCTCGTCTCGATCTGGCCTCTTCCAAAAAATCGAGTTTTTGTATCTTCCGCCCTGTGTATCGTCCTTCGTTCGCCACGTGCGGGTTTTTAGTCAGTTCCATACGAATCATCTTCTTTGTAATAATGCAGTGTTTATACATGTCATAAATTCTAGACCTAACAAAAGTTAGAAGAAGATGATGAAGGGTTAATATAATTAAAATCAGGCTTTTCTGGATAAAAAAGTAAAGTTGTTTGTTGGGAACCACTTGTTGTACAACATATGCTCGGTTAAACAAAACAATATTTCAACTGTTTGAGACGAGTTTAGTACTTTCCATTAAATTCCACTACGTGTTGTTATCTTTACAGTACCGTATTTGTTAACCATGTTGAAGGCATCTCCACAAACAACATTTAAAAACACATCGTCGAGCATTAAATTATTCAGGAAATAAAGGAATTGTTCTTTCAGGAAATCAAAGAATTGCCCCTAGAACTTCTTCAGCAGTACGTCCTAATTTATATCGATTTGAAAATATTTCAGAATTACATTTGAAAATTATTTGGAAACTCTACAATCTTTTTCTTTAATAATAATTCATGAGCTGAAACGTCTACTACTAGAATTTCTACAGAAACTGTTTATAAATTTTCAAAATTTCTGCTGGTCCAACGAAATCCAATTCATTCAGAATTTGTATCAAAATTTCTTTCAATTTCAAACAGAATACCTTTGCGAATTTCTTCAGGAAATACTTCATGCATTGATCATCAACATCTTTTATGAATTCTCGGATATTCTCACAAAACTCCGTCGTGAATTGATTATGAAGGAGGATTTTCCCGGAGCAGTTCCTTAAGGAATTTTCTAGAGAAATTTTCAGGAGATATATAGAGATATTTCTGGAAAGTCCCTTGAAAGATGTTTTATCAGATATTTGTGAAGTGCTTTTAGAGAGACTTTTGGAGTTTCTAAAGAAGTCTATGAAGAAAAAGCAAAATAATTTCGAAGTGATTTCCTAACGATACGTCGGAGGTGTTTTCCAGGAAATTTCCACGAAAATCATGTAGGATTTTCTGGGCTGATTTGTGGAAAGTTTGTGGAGTCCTTGTAAAAAAAAAATGTAAGAATTCTTAAACAAACTTCCGGAGAATTAATTCCTAGGATAATTTATTTGTTAAGCCTTCCGGGAGAAGACGAATTTCAAGGTGAATTTCGGAAGAATTACCCAGGAATGTAAGATTTTTAGATTCAGATTGCTCTTGATTTCAAAGAAGTTCTTCAAGACTTTCATGATAACTTTCCAGGAGAATTTCTGGGAGGTGAGTGTGGTAGAATTCCATATGCATTTCGGAAGGAACTCAGAAAATAATCCAAGATCTCTCGTGTATTTCTGTAGAGTATGAAGATGAATTTATTATAGATTCTAGGAGTTTTGGAGAACCAGGCGAGTTTTAGGAGAAAATTATAATGAAGTAATTACTAAGAGTTGCAGGACTTCCGAGGATTTCCTGAGACAACATCCTGAACATCATATAGGGACTTTCAGTGGAATGCCTGAAGTGTTTTGTAGAGATTATCAGAACAATTCCTGGAGGCACTTCGGACGAATTTTTAAGGAGTTTCCAGACGAGATTCCTGGAGGAACTCTAAGCTAATTATAGAGGAACTTTCGAGGAACTCCTGAGAGAATTTCGAAAACTTGAGGGACTCCAAGAAACTATTGTTGGAACATCCGGAAGAATTCCTCCGGAAGTTAAATTTTCAATTGGCGCACAGGTCTAATATTTATGACTGTGACCATCAGAGCTCATCGGGAAAGTCAGTCTTTGAACCTACCAAACGTTATTTAAAAATATCTACTTACAACGTTCAAATTAACTAATAGTTGAAGAATGTAGAACACCGACATGTTTTACCAATTCTTATATGACCTATTTATTGGCCAACTCAATGACACCATCACCTATGAGGATTAATCTTGTTCTTTTTCATCATGACTAGCAATTTCTTCCCTGATTATTCCCGCTCAACCTCACCAGTTATGACCTGGTCCCTTTTACAGACTATTGAGAACTAATCCATCGGCAGCAACCCGTAAAATCACAACGTCATATATTGTTCCCTACGCGCAACACGAAACCCTGCCTACGGATCAAACCCAGGAGCAATCCATCCTGAATGACATACTTATCGGCCGGATGACGCCTTTGCTGGAACGGACAATGGAGTGACAACACCCTGAAAATCAATCTCCGTCTATTGTTCCACAGGTAAAACGCCGACAGGCACACCACTAAAACCAGCGTGAGGATCCAAATAGCTGATTTATTGCCGATAGTGGGCCGAATTGTTTTGCCTTCGCCTTCTGTAAACGATGTGCAGAAAGGTCAGTATTATCATTCTAACTCGTTGATAGCTTTCAAAAGATAGGACGAAACGGTATCAAAATAACACTTGCTAATTGCAAAGGCAGTATTGTATCATTGGAGTTATTTAAATTTCTTCTGGATATTATAACGTCCCTTCTGGTAGAGTGTCCAACGCGGTGGTGCTTCTAATGCGTGGTTGCTTTTCGTTTGGAGGGCGGTGGGCAGAAAAAACAACGGATTGTTAGCGTTATGCGTGACTGACAGAGATAATAAGGCCATAAATCGATTGATTAGGATCGATAGTCTGTGCTGCGGCAGGCCTGTTCCAATTATACGATTCTATCTCAAACTGGAGAATAATCACATGTCGAAATGTCGCAGCAAGCATTCTGCTTTGAGACAGGGTTATTTATTTTCGGTTTTATTGATTCGCAATCGTGTTTATTTCCAGTCCCCTCTGCTTCCGGGGTAGCAGCGCCTAGAGGGTCAGTAGCGCTAACAACGGATGCCTAAAAGGACCATCGACCAACGGAACACAGAGACTAGTAAGAGTTGTGCTAGGAATTTATTATCTAGGCTATCGCAGAGCTACTGGATTAAGTAGGTATAGGTGATATTCGAGTTGTGGCAATTCATTTTGTTGCTGTTCTCAAACACTTTTATAGAAGAAAATTATGGTCGAAATTTTCAGCGAACAAGTTTGATTCACTTGGTTTAGTCTTCTGAGGCGAAAATACGATTCTTGTTTTATTTTGCCTTTCATTTTCTAATTGACTTGAAGTAGTGCTAAAAATGGACGAGTCATTACCGAGTTAATCAATATATAGTTTGAAACGTCGTCAGTGCAGTATAATACGACAGTCAAAGCTTGAATGTGGAGGGCTCGAGTAAAATAATAAAAAATATATTTCCAACCCATGTTTACTCAGGAAATTAATTATGGGTGATTTTGTTTGGTTCTCCATGGTTTATTTGTCGTTTGCTGTGAACGATATTTCAGTCAACTGATATAAATGTATTATATTTATTCTTGTGGAAGACTTCCTCGAACGTATCGTTCTTGGTTTTTGGGTCGACAGAACATGAAAAGCACGGAGATAAAAAACAGGTCATAGCAAATGGATGGCTAAATTTCTGTTTGCCTACCTCGCATTATTATTACGATTCATCTTATGGGAAGGGTTTGGAAGCGGAATTCGAACGGAGCCCCTATATCGCCAACAACAATTTCACAACGACTTGTAATCAATAAATCATTCACTCGTCAATTCAAACAAATCTTGAACGTGCCCAATCTTCTCCAATTACTTCCGTACCCAGCGCATCCCTTTGAGTTATCCGGTGGAAGCAAAAGACCCCTAAACACTCTATAGTTCACTTGAAATCAATTTTCCGTGACTGTATAGCTGAGCTGTTGGGGCTTCACAGTACCAGCCACGCCAAAACCATCAGTTCGATTAAATCTCCTTCACCCTTGCAATTTTCATGTTTTGAACGTGCCGTCGCCGTTGGCTTTGGTTCCGAGTGCGACATTAGTCGAGTGGTAAAATAGAACCACCCACATTCGTGTTCTCGCGTCTAACTATGGTGCGGACGCTTGACTTTCAATATCCGATTAGGGTAGTTTGCATATGAACAAGCATGACTTTTACAGATTGGAGTTGAAGCATGTTGGCGTTTTGGTGAGTTATTTTGGTAAAAGGCGTCAAGTGTTTCTTTCCTGTTAGTTCCTGTGGGGGCAAAAACTAAAAGGATTTTAATCTGCAGACATTTAGGAATGCTTTAATGATATTAAGAAAGCAAGTACTGGGGAAAACAGAAATTGAATAACGCAATTGAGTAGATAGTAAACTTATACGCTCATTACTACTACAATCTATGGTTAGGATGGGCTTACAAAGGTGTTTCAGCTCGTTTCACATACTGTATAAGGTTTTTGTGTTCCATGGAGCTAAATTGAATTAATAAATTGTTCCATGTTCCATGAGCTCCCCGATGTTTGGGTAGGCATTGAGGTGTCCACACACAACTCAAGATCGGATTGATTTTTTGCCTCATGCCTTCAACAATTGTTTCATTTCGATCAACCAAGAACTACCTGGAGTATAGGCCATGAGGCGTAACGCGTAACCAAAGATCGATTAGCTCTTTCCAAATTGGTACATGTTACGAGTGCTTTATAGAACCAAATTAGGAGCAGCAGGTAATGGCCCTATTCAAGGACATCTAATCATCCCTAGACCTTAGGCCTGTTTAACCTTTTCCAGCTAATCTTGAGGTTCATTGAAGTTTTAGCCTCAGCTGCCGTAATCTGGCAAAGTATCGTATATCAGAACCAGGGTTGAGTCAAAGTCAATGCAGTGAAAAACATGGATCATATTCTCCGGTCTGCGGCTGCGACTGTAGTGCAGCCAAACTCTTCCAGCACCAACAATTCAATTTAGCATTCAACCCAACACAAATCACTCTGACAGGCTGCTCAGTTCGTGCGTTACCGCATGAATGAGAGTGGCCCATTTAAACGCGTGGTGAATTTTTGTCATTTGCTGGAATGTGTACATTTATACTTGGTGAATTTCATATTCGTGGCGCACTGGTGATGTGAGTTCTGTTGTTTACTTCCCACTCTTCGGAGATGTGAGATCGATTTCAAGGAAGGAGGAAAACAAAAATAAATAAAAACATCATTTTCATCCAGTGCTGCTGAATATTTACATGCTTGTAGCCTGTTTCGAGCCTTTTGAAAGGAGGCTTCCGAGAACGTTAATGATTCAGCTTCCAAAAAATCATTATATTTGATGTAATTAAATGGGAAAGGGTCTTTTGTCCAATTGAGACGTTAGAAGTTAGACGCTAGAAGTCATCTGTTTGACCGAATAAGACATTTGGTCGGAGAAGCCGAACAAATCATTCGGCCGAACCTGACATTGGGCAGAGAGGAACATACGGCCGAAAACTTCGTTCGGCGGATCTGAGTATTGTGCATTTTGACCAAAACTGTTTGTATGACGCTGATGAACTAGCAGCAAGGTTTACTTCCGACGAGATTCACACGGAAAAATAAAATAAATATGCAGCACTGTCGGGTGCTATCTGTTACAAAATCAAGCTTGTTTTTGTCGCTGCCACTAAATTGAATTTCAGAAGTCGATTTCCACACTTGCGAGAGCTTGTCCGACAATGTGTTGGTGTCAAACTCAAATTTTTTTGACAGTCATGATGCCGGAAGTAAGTTCGAAAGTAAAATGTCGGAAGTCAGAAATCGGGGAAGGGTCGTTTCGCCGAAACCCATTCGGCCGAAATCCATTTTGCCGAACGCTACTAGGCCGAAAGTTGTTTGGCCGAACAGACCATTAGGCCGAAAGTCATTTGCCGAATGGGTAATTCTCGAAAGGGTCGTTTGGCCGGAAGGTCATTTGGCCGGAAGGGTCGTCATTGAAGGGTGTCTTGGCCAAAAGAGTCATTAGGCTAAAGAGGTCATTTGGCCGAATGGGTCAATTAGAAAGGGTAATTTGGCCAAAAGTCATTTGACCGAATGGGTCATTTGACCAAAAGTCATTTGGCCGAAAGGGTCATTAGGACGAAAGGGTCAAAAGGTCCATACCAAAAAGTCTATTAGGGCTGAAAGGGTCATCTGGCCGAAAAAGTCATTAGGCCGAAAGGGTTATTTGTCCAAAAAGTTCATTAGGCCGAAAGGGTCATCTGGCCGAAAAAGTCATTAGGCCGAAAGGGTCATGTGGCCGAAAGGTACATTTGGCCGAAAGGGCCATTTGGCCGAAAGGGTTGTTTGACTGAAATTGTCATTTGACCGGATAGGACATTTGAAAAGTGAGAAATTAGCAGTAAAAAGAGAGATGTCTCAATTCTCATTTCTCATTTATTACTTCTCACTGTGAAAAAATGAAGAGCGTGAAGTGAGTAGTGAGTGATGCCCTACCTTCATTCGCGCTTCTCACATTTACAGCGAGAAGTGATAAATGAGGAGGGAAGTGAGACGTCTCACTGCTATAGAATGAGCTAACAACAACGATACTGATTCCATCAAACAAAACCCATCCTCCAAAAAGTAACTAACACAACCCTGGACATTTTCCACAACGGCGAACAAAATCAGTAACCCACATTTTGGAGCGAAAAAGGACAACCGAGAACTGAAAAGGACAGCGAAGAAAGAGGAAAAATGGTTTGATGAGGAGTCAGTGGAGAGAGGACGCGAGCGGTTGTAAACGTAAGTTCTGGAGATTCAACCTCAGCTCCGTGGTAAAACGCTTACAACCGTCGGACCACAACCAAGCTAATACCAAGTCTTCGAGTCCAACATCCGCTCGGGAAAGGCCAGGAACCGTCGGACGCCAATCAGTCACCATATTTCGTGTGTCCAACGTTTCCTTCGAGAAACGGGCCTACGAACCCGTCGGATGCCTGCCACGTGTAAGTTGTCAATATCTAACCTCAGCTCCATGGTGAAACGTGCCGGCAAACCGTAGGACTAACCAAGCTCAATACCAAGTCTGCGAGTCAACATTCCTCCGGGAAACGGGCCAGCGAACCTGTAATGCCAATCAGCCACCATACTTCTGCGTATCCAACCTTCTTCGAGAAACGGGCCAGCAAACCCGTCGGACGCCAAGCAAGCCACCAATACTCTGCGTGTCCACCCTTTCTTCGAAAGGGCCATCGAACTCTGTCGGACGACAAGCAAGCCACCAATACGCCTGCGTCCAACCTCCTCTTCGGGAAACGGGCCTACAAACCCGTCGGACGCCTACCAACCACGTGTTAATTGACGACCAACATCTGCTCCAAGCGGGCCAGCGAACCCGTCGGACGCCGACCAAGCCAACGAACCTGTCGAAAGACCCAGCCTCGTAACGAGGCTACGAACCAGCTGAACGGCTCCGGCGACCTACTAGGTGTCGACGTCCTCGCTGTCGCTGCATCCTGCCCTTGTTCCGGCGAACAACCAAGGACGCCACGTGTTCACCGTCGGCTTCATCTTGGCCCTACTTCCAGGCCAACCACCCATCGAACTCCATTCCATCGTTCCGGCGTATGAACCGTGGAACACCCAAGGTATGTCACCAGCGCAGCCTCATTCGCATGAATAAACCATCAGTACCAACGTCAGTAAACGGCCGCACCAATTTAATCCTTCCCTAAACTAACCCTACCAAATGAACCTCAATAAACAAAGTAAAATGTCTTTAAAAATCTTTAAATTAACCACTCAGCCCTGACTTTCTTGTCGAGTCCGCTTCTGCAAAATTTAGTGTCATGTGTTCCCCAAGCAGTGGTCGTGCCGACCCGAGAAGTTATGAGCAAAGAGAGCTAGTGAGGGAGACGTAGACGTCCACCCGCAGGCGTACGGACGTCATAGGAGATTGTTACACTTCTCACTCCTCATTTCTCACTTCTTGCTGTCAAAAGTGAGAAGCGCTAAGTGAGTAGTGAAACGTCTATCACGACGGCACATCGGCTGAACTACGTAGGGATATAGTGAAGCTCACTGGCAAGGCAGTTCTATGTCGCGAGAACTGAACGGAAAGCAATCGTTGGGAAACACCGTCTCAAACCGGAATGGAGTGGTATGGTCCACGACGAGTGGAGGCCACACACCATCCTGACCCTGACAGTCCTACCCGTTTGACACGGTTCGGGCATGCAACACTCGAAATCTTTATGAACATGAACGGTCAGTCTCCGCCGGTCGTCTTCCAGGAACTAAGCTCGGTCCACTATCCGGTGGTGCGGAAGTTGGGACTTCGTGAATTGGCAATTGGCAGCTAACCCGCGAATCACTACCAAGTCGATCGTCAGTTTAACGGTGCGTGAGAGAACATCGATTACCTTCGAGTCGGATCCGAAGACGTCGACGAGCGGCTGCACCACCATGGGAGGCGCTCTCCTTTTCCCGCGAGCAGAATGTACCAAAGGCCCAGCAGGTAAGCAACACTCTGACAATTGATACACTCACCAAAGATTTGATCCGTCTGGCGATCGCTTGATAACTCCTGCACAGAAGGCAGCCGAAATATGTCGCCATTTCATTAGCTAACACAATCTTGGACAGAACACCATCAGTCCACATGAAGCAGCCGTTAGCGAGCTTGCGAACAACATCCATCTGACTCCGAACGACTTTCGGAGGAGTTGAGATCTCATGTCGAACTGAGGCCCATATCAAATCATCAAAAACATGAAGGCTTTGATAGCATCCTAAATCTCGAGCTCAAACACATGAGTGCTCCATTCTTTGAACACCTTCGTGATCTTCAATCATTGTTGCGACTCAACTACTTACTATCATCCTGAAGTCTGTCCTCGTCAAGGCTGGGGAGGCAACGCGTCGGCAAGTCCCTCTGTGTGTTGCGAATAGCCCTATCGCAGAGAGGCAATTTGGGGCACGCGGCTCACCAGTCAGCAGAGGGAAGCAGGGCGAAGTCGCTTCCCCTCCTCCGGACGTAGGGCTGGTAAGGCACCTGGAAAGCCGGCAATGCGGGCACGATACCATGGTGTTCTTAAAAAGCGAGTCACGATGTTCGGTGCCAAGCATGCAGCCATCTCGAGGGTGCTGTGCACTGGCCCCTTGAAGCATTACTTTCTGGTTGAAGGGACATGGCTTGGCGGCAATGGAAACGGTTTAGCGGGTCGGGATAGTCCTGCCTCCTCGTTTGCTGTTGGGTGGCCCAACCCGCACCTCCTGGGCACCCAGGATGTCTGTGAGCAGATTCCCTCCATTGCTTAGGAAGAAAAAAAAAAAGTTTTGAAAGTCATCCCATCAGGAAGCCTGGGAAGGACTCTTCTCTCAAAAAGCTATCGTCCCATCAGTCTCTCTCAGGGTTATCCAAGCTGTTTGAAAAGCAATTTACCACCGTCTACTTGAGTCTGCCGAACAACAAACATCTTGCGCGATCAGCAGTTTGGTTTCCAACGTGGTCGATCAACCGTACACAATGCCCGAGTTCAACGTTCTCAGACGGAATCAAGCATGTCTCCACACATCCGCCATGGCCTTACTCGATGTCGAGAAGGCATTCGACAATGTATGGTAGCATGATGGTCTGGTGTACAAACTACATCGCTACAATCTTCCCAGCTACCTAGTGAAAATAAACGAGGCCTGGATGTTCTGACAGATTATTTCACTAACTGGAAGATCTGTATCAACGCGGCGAAGACCCAGACCATCATCTTCCCCCACTCGGAATCCCCCAGGCTTGTACTGCTGGCTGAGGGTGCAAAATCATCCTCAGCATGACAGTGGAATGCCAACGAGGCTGATTACCTGGCTTGACCTCGACAGAGCTTATTTTTCGCAAAGGTTGAAGAGGTGACAAAGGTAACGTTTTGTTGAAACTGCTGTACCCATTGATCAACCGCCGGTCGTCTGTCCCTGAAAATAAGCTGAATACGGCATGCCGGTCTGGAGAGAGCTGCGCAAACTCATCACCTCAAACTCCAAAGAGTAGAACAAATTCCTGAGGATGATCAGAACACCCTCCCAGGACACGAACTTGAGGTCCACCGTCTGACCGGTATTACACTACAAGAACGCTTTGTCAAGTGTAAAGATCGGTTTAGGGTTAGTTGCTTATCTTCGGATCAAGCTGCGGTTAGGGCGCTTGTTCCAATCTAGGTTTAAAAATTATTATTGTAAATATTTGTGTAAAAAGTAGTTAGGTTATCAAATTTTAAAATTCAACCTATGCCTCTTTTAGGCTACCTTAAAAATAAAGATAAACTTTTATAAATTAAATTTAAAACAAATAAAATTAGAAACTAAACTGAAGATGAAGGGCCAAGAGGCCAACCACTTGAAATGTTGTAAAAATAATTTGTATGACAAAAAAAATGGAAAATAAAATAATTTTTACTAACTAACGAAGGGCCGGAGCTTATGAGCTTAGTTCATTTGATACAAGAAAGCAGCTTTTACGCGCGCTCGAGCCACTTTATTTGAGATTTCGCAACGAGTGGTCCAACGTGGTACCAGTGTCGCAACTAGCAACCATTTGCGAGCCAGTTAGTTCGAGATTCTTCGGAGAGCGGTCCCAGCATCGACATCAATAGTTTACTCTCATGTAATCGGCGGCTGCTGTAGATCCAGTAATCGTGTGGCCGGCGTCAGTGACATCATCAAGATTTCGAAATTTATCCAACAATATAGGCCGTCGTTGCTGCAGAAATCTCGTCGTCAGTGGGAGCAGCACAGCGAATTATTCTCGCATACTGGTAGTGATTGCCAAGGTGCACTTACGCTGATAGCCCAAGTAACATTTATAGCTTTATAACGGTCATGAAAACCATTATTTGTTCTTCAAGACTTCAATAAAACCGGCCTAAAACTAAAATGTTTTTTGGGAGACATAATAAAGTGCCCACTTGCCGTTTTTCGCACAAAATGTTCAACTTTGGAGCTGTAGACCGCGGTTGCCCGTGATCCAATTTTGTTAATGATTCACAGGGTAGGTAACAATTATTGCGGTAATACAAATTATTTTTTAAATATCTTGATTTCTATAGGCTGTGGACCGATGACATGCTCAGCAAAAATGCGTATTCTGGCAATACAAACAAGTTTGTGTAGACCTGTGCCGAAGTATTTATGAACGCGGCGGCGTGAGACCATTTTAAACGGCGGCGAGGTGGCGTCCGTAAGCAATGTTCGGCGACGGCAGCAGCGGCGTAAATCGGCGTGAAGAACTTTGAGCAGAGAAAAAAAATTACGCTTGTAAATTTTTTCGAACTGTTGTTTAAGTGTTTTTTAATTGAGAATAAGTTTAACACTCAAAGGATTCGGACTTTGGATTTTTTTTTTTAATTTTTTTTCAAAAGTCCCTCCAAATTAGAATTTGTTCCTAAATTATTCCTGCAGGAATTTTGTACGATTTACTGAAGGAATCCCTGGATGAATGTCCAAATTAATTCCTGGTGGCTTTTCTAAAGAGATTTTAGATTAAATTCTTGAATGAATAATCGAAAGAAAACCTGAAAAGATTTCCAAACATTTGTATTTCTGAAGGAATATCCGAAGGCATTTTCAATGGATTTTCCAAACAAATAGCTAACGGAATATAAATAAAAATTCCTATACTTTTCCGAAAATGTCTTTGAAAATCCGGACAGTAGTAAAACAAACTCAGTTTTGACTCTATGAAATGGCGGATATTCGGATATTTTCAAACAAAAATCCTTAGGAATTTACTACAAGAGTTCGTTCGAAAATTTCCACAGATTTTTTTTCATAAATCCTTCAATATTCCTAGGATAGCATTAACATTAAGCACCTACAAATTGTAGGACACATACTTAAGAAAGATGCAGAAAACTCTACTACCTCTCATAGGTGCACGGGAGGTTCTGGGATAGAACGTGAAACACATAAAGAACTAAGATAGGAATACAAAATAGGAAAGGGACGAGCCTGGAATTTAACCCACGACCTCCTGCTTATAAGGCAGAAGCAGTAGCCACTAGACCACCGATCTCGTCGTGTAAATACCGTAAATCATTCCCTAGGAAATATTATACGGAATTAATTCGGTAAGCCATCAAGAACACCTACCTTTAAAATTCCGTCAAATTCGATCAGAATTTCTCCAGGAATTCCTTGAAAACCTCCACAAATGAATCCAGTTTTTCTTTGAAATTTTCCTCGAAATTCTTCTTTGGAAGTTCTCAGGACCTTAAGAAAATTCTAAAAGAATTCTTCTGGAAATTCCTTCAAAAAATCTTCTAAGATTAATTCTGACAATTCCAACAGGAATTTCTGCAGAAATTCTTTTTGGAACACTTTAAAAAAAGAATGCAAATGTAGATGGGTACAATTTTCAACAGTTGTAATTGATTTGCCGAGCCCTTCCTCCAAGAAGCCATCCCTTGGAAAGCTGGAGTGAATCTATTTAAGATGTTGGATACACTGTTGACCACCACCTCCGTTTTTTGCCCATCATACAGCAGTGCATTGGAAACCGAATGGTATTTAATTAACTGTACTATTGGGTGGAGTCGCATGCTGAGCCAGACTCAAGCCAGGATGGTGGATAACTATATACACACACACTTTAACAATTTCTACAAAATTAATTCGGAAACTATTTGAACAATTCCATTGGAACTTTTCCAGGTATTCCATAAGACATTCCATTCCCTCGGAAATTCATCCAGTACTTCCTTCGGAATTTCCTCCACCATTTTCTTCCAAAATTCTAGGACGAATGTTCAGATAAAGTTAAACCCCCATGAGTCGATGTTCATGACCCGATATCGACTCATGGAGGCAAATTATGCCATAACAAAATATTTCCCTTCAAACAGCTTTCCAAGAATTTTCTATTCCACTCCTCGATATTTCCATGAGTCGATGGTCCCTTCAATATCGACTTATGGACGTTTGACTGTATCAGATACAATTTCCAAAGGAACTCCTATAGGAATTACCGACATTCTTGAATTTCTTAAAGAATTGCTTTTAACATTCCTCCAAGAATTCCTTCAGGGATCCAGAAATTCCTCAAGGCTCTAAGAATTCGTGTATTCCTTCAGAACTTCCTCCAGGACTTCCTTCGGAAATTATTTCAAGCAAACCAAGACATTTATTTGGGAATACTTTACCAAAATAAAGTATTGCTAATCTATTTATTAGTCTGTTGGATTACACTGTTGAAAGGAGATTCTCTATCCGGGCTTCTGTAAGTGTCTCTGCTCTGCTTCGAAAATTCATCTAGTAATTCCTTCCGAATTTTCTTCACCACTTCCTTTCATAATTCTAGGACGAATTTTCGGATATCTCCGTACGAATTGCTAGAACAGTTTCCATATGAACTCCTAAAGAAATTACCGAAGTTATTAAAAAAATCTTTGGAATTCCTCTAAGAATTCCTTCGGAATTTTCTCCAGGGATTCATTCAAAAAATCTTCCAGAAATTACTAAGGGGATAAATCCAGAAATTCATCAAGACTCTAAGAATTCTAAGAAAATGTTCAATTTGGTGGGTCAAATGCTCCATCGTGCTCCAGCCAAGTTACCATTTTTGCATTCGCATATCATCAGGCCATCACAATGGAAAATTTTCAGGCAATTCGGTGGCGCGAAGTCAATTTATGTTTATATGGAAATTTGTATGAGAAAAACTTAAAATTGTTATATTCTAATAACGTTTATTTATGCTGTTTGCGACTGTTCTTTACAAGAGCCAATCATGGCATCATTTTTCATAGTTAGTTGTTTTCCCAAAGTTACCAATGGTTGCCAAGTAGCTGGTTACCAAGAACTCCTTTAATGCTACCATGGTTGCTTCTGATAACATCTCTCCTCCTTATTTCCGTAGTATAAAATATGGTTCGAATCTTGATGGCATCTTAATGGATCGTTGGGACGTATTCGTAGCTCAGTTATATCAGGAAATATTTCACCTGGTATCTGATTTACTTCAGGTTCAATAATTGGTATTTCTTCAATTTGAATGTTTCCTTCATTTTGTATTTCGACCATAGCAGCGGTATCTTGGTATTTCTCTTGTTCGGGAACGGGTACATCTTCAAGTCCAAAAGTCTCAACCAAAATGTTTAAAGGTGATTTACTTGATGTATTTGATGCAATTTCGTTGGTATCACGATGTTTGAGCTGATTAGCATGAGATCGAATAAGTTGCCGCCTACCATGCTTTTCTTCTAGTAGAATGTTGTAGTTAACGTTTCCAAATGCTTCAATTACGGCACCGGCTGACCGAATCCATTTATTTGAACTGTAAATCTTGGCGTAAACTTTATCGCCAACCTTGAAGGATCGTTGGACAGTTGCGTGTTTTTTGTTGAATTGAGCGTTTTGCTTATTATTCACGGTTGTAGTTTTGTAGTGCAGTGGTTGAAGAAGGCTGAGGGTTGTTCTCATTTTGCGACCAATCATCAATTCCGCTGGTGATTTCCCTTCCAGAATACGACTTGGAGTTGAACGGTAAACTTGTAGAAACACTTGTAGTGTATTTGCTATTTTCTCCCCCTCGTTAATTTTCAGCAATGATCTTTTAGTGTGTCCACGAAACGCTCCGCTTGGCCGTTGGACTGAGGATGATACGGTGCTGTTCGTAGATGCTGAACTCCATTTGTCTTGCAGAACGGCAAACTGCTCCGATGAACTGCGAACCGTTATCTGACACTATAGTGCGGGAATTCAAACCTTGAGAAAATTCGTCCAAAAACGGTGACACTGGATGAATTGAAGATCGGACAATCACTTCAGGCCATTTCTGAATGTGCGTCGATGACAACTAGAAAATGTTGATCAAAGAACGGTCCTGCAAAATCGATGTGAATTCGTGTCATGGATTGAGTTTGATGCCATGACTGCAGCGGAACCTTGCGTGGACTTTTCGAATAGAGATGCACAATTGGAGCATTGTTTAATAAAATCTTCTATGGAGTTGACAATCTTCGGCCAAACACATTACTGCGAGCTTCCGCTTTCATTCTATCGATGCCGGAGATCTCATGTAGTTGCTCAGAATTTCATGACGAAAATTGCTGGTATTACCAAACGATCCGCCATCACACATTCTTAACAACAGCGAGAGCTTCACGATACGGATAAAACAGCCGAACTTTTGCATCTTCAATGATGTTGTGCTGGATGGCCAACCATGTTGGTTGTATTGCACAACTTGTTGCAAAGTTGGACATTTCATTGTACTATTTCTGACCATGTTGAAAGTAATTGGAAGTGAATCAACAGCTCCATCTAACGTAACTTCGATATCTTTTTCCAATCGAATAGCGGCAATGATGAAGTCTTCATCTGGTTTAATGTGATTGTTGATCAATCGTGATTGCACATCAGCGTAACCAAACTGAGTTGTTGATATATACTCGATCTCAAAGTCGTAGCACAGAAGAGTTAACGCCCATCGCTGCAGGCGATTTGCTTAAAGGTATTCCTTCTTCGAACAAAATTCTCAGCAAAGGTTGATGGTCGGTTTGTAGAGTAAACTGCCTAGAACCATCCGATGGAATTTCGTGACTAAAACTATAGCAAGACCTTCTTTCTCGATCTATATCCGGCTTCAGCTTGATTGAGTGTGCGAGAAGCGTGAGCGATTGCTTTCAAATTACCGTCGGAAATCGATGCACAGCAACTGACCAATACCAGTTTTGAGGCACCCGCAGCGATAATGATTTCAGAGGGTCATAATGAGTAAGAGTAGATCGGATTGCAGGATTTCTTTAATCTTGTTAAAGAGTGTTGACACGTCGAAGACCAATTGAACTGATATCCTTTTCAGAAGCACATCGAGAGGTTTTCTAGTTGATGCATTTGTTTCACAAACTTTGAATGAAATTAACAGCACCAAGAAAGACCGTAGACTTGTGACATCGGTTGGTGCTGGCATCTGACAATAGCTTCAATCTTCGATGGCTGGACGTAGACCTTTTTCATCAACGATAGGCCCAGATACTTTATTTCATGCTGTAAAATGCTGCATTTGTCTTCGAAGATGTAGGCATTCTTCAAACGCTTGAAAGAGCTTCAAGGCGC